>NW_028121386.1:0-211950 GCF_965183815.1 Platalea leucorodia
TCTCTTCTGGCACCCCATTGCCTTCACAAATGCACATTCACTCTGGTACCACCCTTCTTGCCCCAGCGTCCCCATACACACACATTTGACCCTCTTGTGTCAGGAACTGTTTCCTCTTGGTCTTTCTCTTCCATAGTCTACTTTGAGTGCCTTTTGCCCCCAACACACTCTGGTGCAATGAACAGTCTGAGCAGAAACCTCCTTGCCGTGATGTCCAGAGGCCCTTTTGCTCCTTGTTTGGTGGCAGGTTTCTGTGACCCTTTCTCCTATCCAATGTGCAGGTGGAACGGGAACGGAGGAGACTGAAGAGAGATTGTCGAGGTCGGTCGTTGCGAGATGCAGGCGGATTTTCTCTCTCTGACCAGCTCCAGGTGCCTGCTCCTAGACAGGTGAGAACAGAATCTTACTTGGTGGGAGGAGGGTCTGGCCATACAGAGGAACGACGGCAAATCCCAGAGGCAGCAGCCCCCCGGTATAGACCTAACAGAAGTCAAGTATAGACCATGGCCCTGGCCAAACTGGAGACCAAAAAGAAATCCTTGTGTTTTCTTCACAGGAGGAGTCTCACAGGTGCTGCAGTTGTCGATTAGCTGAGTTGTGGAACCAGGTGAGGGGTAGGAAAGCTCTCCTCAAAAGCTGCTGTGGCTGTACTGATGGGCGCAACTTTGCCCGATGCTACAGCCCGAGTATTGCTTAGCTGTCAGGAAGGGAGTACACCAGGCAGTGGAAATGCCCAGTCAAACACATCTGTTGGCCGTGGCCAAACAACATCATTCACCCATTCAAACCCATTGCTTCTGCAAATGGAGGCACTGTTGCTCCTCTTGCCTCTCCTCTTGCCTCGCCTCCAGGGATGTAAGGCAGTGCCAGAGCTTCTAGCCTTCAGGCAATCGTTAGTCTCGTATTGCTGTTCTGTGCTAATCATGATCCCAATATCGGACCGAGTCAGAGACCTAAGCGCTGCATGGACATCTGTTTGGTCGGTGTAAGAATGTACATTGCAGCTGCTGAACCCTACTGCGTCCTTTGACAGTGGTATCAGCAGTAGCAGCAGTCACCACACTTCTCTTCCATGTCCTTTTATGGGTCTGGTACACCCTGGTCTCCCTGAGGATGTGAATCTTCACCGGTGTTCAGGGCAAAATGCATGTAAGATTTATGCGAGTAAAGTATATGATGCTTAGCTCTGGCAAGTGAGCCAAGAATGCTGCTGAAGCCATCGGGTTACAGCCTAAGGATGTTTTTACCTGGAAGTCTCGGTGTCTGAAGTTCTGTTGCTACGGATAACTAACTGAACCGCCTTCCCCTCGTGACTGTTGTGTCTGCCTGCCCCGTGGACCTACTTCAGCAGTTCAGCAGGAAAACGAAGGCGCTCTGCTCAAAGAATAGTCCTCAGCTGGCTAGTTAGGGCACTCCTCTGGGTCTGGGAAACAGCGGAACTGGAACTTGATCTCACGCTTCCTGGGAGATGCTCTTAGCAGCAGATGGCCGCTTCTCCCACTCGTACCTCTGGGTTACCTACCAAAGCGCGGGAGGGCTTTTCAGGCTTCCAAGCCAGCCTTCCCAAAGGTGCCCTTGTTATTTCAGAGAGAAGGTCAGACCTGACCCTCTCTTCAGTGGTGGCGTTCCCTAGCCTACGCATATTGTTTGCTGTGAAGTCCCTTTGCCGTCTTACTTTCCGTGCGCACGACTGGCTTCTAATTCAGCACCACGCATTCCCCTTCCGGAGCTGGCTGCCTGAGTTTCGCATCTAGTCTGCTCTAGATGCTTAGCAGGTTAGGGTCCCACTTTTTATCATCGCCTTTGGCTTTATGTTGACAGACCTTGGTATCGTAATTCAAACGTAGCAGGTTCCATAAGCCATAAAACTCCTTTGGGAATTGCTTCTGTTATTCGAGTTCACTCGCCAAGAAGGAATATTCTCATATTCCTAGCTTGAGGTTGGGGATTGCATTGCCATGTGGAACACAGCCCTTGGCAAAGCGCACGTCACTTTGAAAACAGAGGAAAACCTCTGACCTGAGCCGTTTTCCCCGAAACAGCAAAGCGCTGAGCACTGCTCCCAGTGCTGGCATCTCCTCCACTCCAAAGCAGGCAGAGGGGAAGGTGCCAGAGCTGCTGTGGCTGCGCTGCACTGCAAACCTAACAGGAGGTGAGAGCAGCTGGGTCTCTCGCGCCAAAAAGCCCAGCAGGCACAACCCTGCGTTGCCAGGAAATTATAATAGAGTTTGAGGACTTTCAAGGCCTCAGCAGTCCTTTAAGGCTCATTTGCCCCCCCCCCCCCCCCCCCCGGGCTTTGTTCATCAAATTATGCTCTGCTCCTTTGTGAAATGCTCTAACGTTAGGAAAAATGAGCGTTTGCTCCCTTTTCACGTGCTAGCTGTCAAGTTTTCAAACTAGGTCATAACAGAATGGTTCCTCGCTACCTTGTGTAACCAGTAGTCCTCCTGCTGAGGAAAAAGCACGTGGAACTCAGGTGTCAGTAGCCCAAATCTCTTTTTTGGAAAAAAGAGGTGGGTTACTAAATCCTGTAGGGAACCTCTGTCTTTAGTATACGTGTAATGTGTCAGTGCTGTAGGTGTGAGTTGCCGTTGCCAGAAAGAAACTTGAATTGTTGATGATAATCTGAAGTTCAGTTTGGGGTGACTCTGGGAACCTGTTACTTCCCGTTCCACAAGGACCAAGTGTTTGCGAGGGCTGGAGTTAGAGGGCGCGTCTTCCCTGACAGCCGGTACCGTGGAGCTACGGATGGTCCTAACAGCGTGGGCCTGTCTGAGCTCGGCCTTTTGCCTCTTTCAGGTGTCCCTTCTGCAGACGCAGCTGGCACAAGACTGCTGTGCAAAGACCAGCCGGAAGCTGCCAGAGATTTGCCAAGAGCTGGATTCCTCCTCAGCAGCTGTGGCCAGGGAGCCCAAAGCTGCTGTTCTGGAAGCAGAGACTCGGAAGCTGGGTCAGTCTCTGAACCGTCCTGTGCCCTAGAGGACCAGCTGCAGCATCGTGGGGTTCCGGTCTTGTGCCCTTCCCAGAAATGTATTATGTTTTGCTGTGGGAAATGGGGGTGCATTTGTTCTGCTTGCGTTTGGAAGCATCTCCGAGTGCAAGTGATTTTTTTTAATTTTTTTTTTTAAATAAAAGAAACTTTGCAGGACTGTCCTTTCTCAGTAGCAAAAAGCAAGTGGTCGGTAAATACGTGGCTTAGGGAAAGACTATACTAGTTTTTGACCTGCACGAGTAAGCTATTACGAGCTGTTGTCTGATTTAACCTCTTGAGTTCACAGCCGTTCCCTGTGAGGAGAGAGGGAAAGGGAGGTGTTATCAAAATGAAGGGGTGGAGAGCACACGCCAGGGATTGAAGGTGGGGCAGGAGAGTGGGGGTTTTGCCTTCCTTTCATGCTTCAGCACAAAAAGCGCTGGCACTCTCCCGAGATGATCTGCTTTCCGCTTTGTGGCTGCGACAGCCAGCCCGAGGGACAGCTGGGTTGTTCTCAAAAGGGCACTGGTAGCAAACTGCAGACCTTCCAAAGACAGAGGCGACGGAGGCGACGGATGGGAGGGGGAGGATGTCAAGCCGAGTGAAAACTGCTCTCTCCCTGCAGCTTCGCCTCGGTATCAAGCCCCTTCAGCTAACCGCTCTCGGCACAGTCAGCGTCCCTCGGGTGTCCTTCAGAGGCCCGGGGCCGTCGGCAGGGTGGGTCAGCAGAGGGCGCGGCGGCAGCGAGCACCTTCCCGCCCCGGAGGCGACCGGCAGCCCCGGCCCCGCCAGCCGCCTCGGCCGGCTTCCGGGGGCGGTGCGGGCCCGGCCCCGGAAGGCGGGTTTGCTTCCGGGCCGCGCGGCGCCATGGGCTCGCTGTGGCGGCTGAAGCGGTTCGGTGCCTTCCCCGAGACTCTGGAAGACTTTCGGGGCAAGACGTGCGGGGCCGCGCTGGTGAGCGGGCGGGGTGAGGGCGGCCGGGGGCCGGCGGGGGGGCCCGGGCCTCGCCGTGGGGCGGCGGCCGGCCGGGGGGACCTTGCGGGCCGGCGCTCGGCGGCGGGAGGCAGCGGCTCGGGGTGGCGGCGGGCGGGCTGAGGCGAGGCGGGCGGGCGGCCGCGAGCGGCGGGGCTGACGGCGGTTCTCGTCAGCGGGCTGATCGTGGTGCTGCTTTTCTTCTCGGAGCTGCAGTACTACCGCACCAAGGAGGTGAGCGGCGGCGGGGGGGGGGGGGGCCGGCCCCCCGGTGCTGCCTGCTGCCCGCGGTGCCCCGGCGGAGAGGCGGCCCGTGGCGGCCCGCCGTGCCTCCGCACCCGCGCCGAGGCGCCGCCTGCTCCGCCGCCTCCTCCGGGCTCCCCACGCAGCAGCTGCCGCCGCCGCAGCAGCTGTGTTTGGGTTTTTCTCTTTCCCCGAGCTGGTCGTCCTGACGATGGGAGCGGGCTGCCCTCCCCCGAAAGCCGCTTGGCGCAAAGGTTGGCTTGTGGCCTCCTGCAACGCTGTCGCAGGAGAGCGTCTCAAAGTCTCTTCTCGCTGTCTCTGCTGTCTACAAGCAGGCAATCCAAAGAAAAGAAAGCAGGCGCAGGAACCCCCTTCCCCACCCCAAGTTCTAAGATTCCCAAATTATTGTTGGTCTTAAAAGTATCACAAATGGCAAGCATTTAGCTACCATGGAAGGTGTGGGAGGCAGCAGCTCAGGTGTCTGGCAAATCCCACATCTTAAAAATCAGCTCCTGAGCCAGAGCAGTCGAGGGAAAGAGGCCTTTTGGTTTGCTGCCAAGTGAAACAGGACTCTCTGTTTTTCCTCTGTTCCTAGGTTCATCCGGAATTGTACGTTGACAAATCAAGGGGAGATAAACTGAAGATCAATCTAGATGTTATTTCTCCACACACGCCTTGTGCTTGTGAGTCAGACTTCTGAACGCTGGGAATAATTTTCATACTTGCCGAGGGCCCGAGAGGCTCAGTGTGCCTGGTGCTTCCGCGTGCTGCGCTGCTGCTTGGGCCGCGGACAGGGAGGAACTGCTGATCCCTTGCGGTTATGCGGTGGTTCCAGCCAGGCCCACTGGGCGCTTAAACCAGCGCTTCCAATCGGATCGGGCCGCGTTATTTTTCTAGATTATAAATGAGGCTACAATATAACGCCACTTGCATTTCTGTGTGGTGGTGTACTTTGTCAGAGAGCTCAGTAATACCGAAAAAGCTGGCACAGAGTTCGCTTGGGACTCAAGATTTGACTGTATTGTTGTCGAAAAACTTGAGAGAGTCTCGTTTGGAAGTTACTTGACGAGGCACGACTTTTCCTTGACTTTGGTACTTAAATTCTGACTGTAACGCCAATGCCACGTGGTAACCTTTCTCCAAAATTTTTAAAATCGGAATGCGTGTTAATAATCTGGTTACCTTTTAGCTAAATTGAAAACAAAGTTGCAGGACAAAGCGATGGAAAATTTTGCAAGTCTTGCTGGGTATTACTGCTGTGCACGTTACCCGACTGTCCGCCAATCTTCCCTGCCTCTTGTTCTGTTGTAGTAATTCCTTTGGGTCGTGCATTGGGCTCTAAAGGTAGTGAGTCTGACTTCCTTCTGACCACCCAAGATATTATTGGTCTTTGCCTTCCTCACATTTAAAAGGGCGTGGGAAGGCCAGAGAGGCTGGAAGCCTCTGCTGTTTTGTGCAGAGAAGCTGTCGGTCTTACAAGAGAGCATGTAGCCAGCCAGCCAGTGCATCACGGTGCTTCGATACCAGGCCGAGACCACAGACCTTCTCAATCCTCCTTGTGAAAAGAGATCGCAAGGAAATGTGCTGATGTTGAAGGGGGAAGGGTGAGGGGGTAGAGGGAGGAGACAGCTTTCAGCCGATTTTAAGCTTAACTCGTGAACTCCTGAAAATGGTTATGGGCTTTGAGGGGTTTGGTTTTGTTCTTTTGCCTTGAGTGTATTACCTTTCGGGGTAACGCTTTCTGTGGCAGTTGGAAACAGTCCTTCTTGTACACCAAACCAGACCCTGTATTTGGAAGGGTCATTTAGGGTGCTGCAACGTGCGTTTTATTCCCTGTACGTCATTTGGCCCCAACCGTACCTGCTCTTCCAGTTTGGCCCGCTGGTATCCCCCTCGCTGAAAGATTCTGTGTTTTCACTGGTTGAGTGCTTCCTCAGCCTGCCACAGGCCATAACAAATGTGTGTTTATAGCCCACTTTCCTTGCTCGCTGGTTTCAGATTTGAGCATCGATGCCGTGGATGTAGCAGGAGAGCAGCAGCTGGATGTAGAGCACAATCTGTTTAAACGACGTTTGGATAAAGCTGGCAGTCGTGTGACTCCAGAGGCCGAGAGACACGGTAAGATGCTAGTCTGCCTTTCTTGGGTGCATGCTCTCGTAGTCTTTCCATCCCTGTATGCCTGTTTTGAGATTCACGGGAACAAGTGGCAGCTGAAGAGCATTTAAACACCACAAGCTCTTGAAGAGTTTATAGCACGCCAATCTATTAAACTGGCGGATCAGACAAACTCCTATTAATACTCGCTACTTTTGTGAGGCAGATCTTTGCGTAGTCCCTCTGAAATTACGACAAGGACTCGTGGATGCATTTCAGGCATAAAGCTGCTGAGTTCCTGGTCTTTTGCGACTAGAAATCAAGCAGCTGTTCTAGCAAAGCTTGACTTTGGTTGTGTCTTTAAATGACAGTGGGCTGACAAATGGGACGACCTGGTTAGAGGAAAGAGCGTCTCTCCGGGGAAGGCTCCGGTGACTCGACCCTTAAGCCCAAACTTGCACCTTGCTACGTTTGCTTTGCATATAATGTTAATGCATACCTGATAAACATATTTTAGCTGATTTATTGGTTACCAGTTGTAGTAAGTGGTCCTTGGCTACACAAAACTTCTCCTCTACCGTTTTTACGCGTTCTGACTCATCGTTGTACCTCGATACACAGCAGAAGCGACTCTGTCAAAGTGTCGCAATCCAACGGTAATACCGTCCTGACTTTTCCCTTCCAAAACGTGAGCTGCGTATTACCTTTTCTGGGAGATAGTATAGTTCTGCCTGTCAGCACGAACTAGATTTGTTGATTTGTATCACTCAGATTTAACTTTTCTGTTCTTGAAGTTGAAAGGCTAAACCAAGGCAAGAGCTGAACGATCGGTAGGTGCGAGAGTGTCTCCCGTTGTCACGGGAATGGGGTGATAGCGTTCTTGCTATCGTGTCAGCGAGCAGCCTTTCTGTATTCAGAGGTTGTGGCATTACAAACGTAATGTCCAGGGACAAAACCAGCTTTTCTGTATCTAATTCTCTGTTAACACGTGTAGGCCTCCTGCCTTGCTAGTATTGCCAGTGTCCATTGGGATCAGTCAGTCTGAACCGGTTGCTCTGACTCCTTATATAATCAATGGAGAGGAAGAGAAACTCGTAGGGAGCAAACCGTCTCACCTAGAAGAGGCATTTTAAGAGAGATCAGATGCATTGCAGGGAAGAAGCAATTTCTTCTGCTGTCTGGGAGAAGCACGCGGCTAGTTCGGTTTCCACCACCCGTGTTACAAGTTAGATCAGAAGTATCCGCCCATCTGCATTAAACTCTCTGATTATCAGTTTCTGTTAGTAACACTGACGTTCAGTCGGTTATTTAAATGGCAACTATAGCAGTATTGACCTTAAATTTGGGAAAGCGTACCCAAATTTTATGGAGTAGTATCTGGAGGCTTTTCCTAATCATAGTTACGTTGAAATAGTTCATAGCTTAGTGATTTCTATGGTAGGCTGCATTCTGTGCTTGGATGTCATCTTACTCGTTTCCATTCAGTGACAATAAGCGACTGAATTCTTTATCGGTGGTTCTTATCGTTTCCTTCCTTTTAACATGGACAGAGTTTTCCAGTTTCACCTATCACATCTGCGTGCAAGTCGAGGACCGCATTAACAGCAAGAAACCCTGCATGTAGAGTTTTATGTACTGTGTTTTCTTTACAGTGTCTGAACTGTGTGCGTTACCTCTGGGTGCTGGCTCTGAGACAACAGGCAGCTAGTGGTTATATTTAAAAAGCTGTTACTGGTTGCAGTATCTTGAAAGACTGCATGTAGTGTCCAGGTGTTCTTGTTCAAATGGTGGCAGTCACGGCTTTGACAAAGCATAGCAGTTATTCAGCTGTGTTCTTCCTGACGCTACCTTTTAGTGTAATTACAAGATGAAAAGCCATACCGCTTTTTAAATAGTGACTTCTTAAGCGCAGTTTCAACTATTTTGAATGTTGTAAGCCTTAGAAAGAAAGCCTCGCACAGTTGTTTAATAATGGGTATATTTTCTTAAAAGTTTTTGTTTGCTTGATTGTGACTACCATCAAGTATTTGATTAAGGAAATAAGGTTAATGATTAATTTTCAGTCGTATTTCATTCTTTCTAATTAAAATCTCTTTTTTTCTGTGGCTAATACGAAATACAGGCATCTTTAATACTCACTTCTGTCCACCTGTTATACCTTCCAGTTCCAACAAACAAGGCCCTGATAACGTTTTATCCCCTCAGCGGTGTCTGACGATGTACCTTGTCACCTTCCCCATCATTAGTTATCAAAGGAGCCATCTTTTCAAGGCTTACAGAGGGTAGTGCAGCAGCGCCTAGATAGTGAGCCTTGGAGGGCTTTTGTAACCCAGGGGACTTGGTCCTGTCCTTCAGGATTTGTGAGTTGAAACAGCTTGATTTTTAAGGGGGCCTCTTATTATAAGAGCTAATGGTTTTCAAACTTTTAGACGCAAAATTCCTTGGCTCACTTATTCCTAACTCCAAAATTTGCAGACCTTTGATATTTGTTTTGGTTCTTGACAAAACAAAAGTCCTGTTTGAGTTTTCTGTAGGCTTCTCCTGCCCTTTGGCGGGGTTCAGCTGTCACCAGCTGTCATCTCCTCTGTTACAAGTCTGTTACTCTTCAGCCTTCTGCACATGAGAACATAAAACTCCACGAGTTCGTGCTCCAGCCATACTGCGGCTGCGCATTCAACACACATGCAGCACAGACGTGGGCAGAATTGTTAAGTCACGAAGAAGGTAGAAATGCCTTGGAGATTTCTAGTGGGCAGTGGTTAACGTGTGTGCCTTCTCAGCATTGTCATCCTGGAGGACTGGCTGTCAGTTTTCCAGTCGGGAGACTCCTACTCTGAGCTTGTTTCACAGCAAGAG
Organism: Platalea leucorodia; assembly: GCF_965183815.1. Taxonomy (NCBI): domain Eukaryota; kingdom Metazoa; phylum Chordata; class Aves; order Pelecaniformes; family Threskiornithidae; genus Platalea; species Platalea leucorodia. The sequence goes on from NW_028121386.1 coordinate 9,137, forward strand.
ATAACCATGGTCCCTACGTGTCTTGGGACAGGATTATGCGTTATGCACCGTTGACTGCGGTGGACTGCTATTTAAAATTTTGTTTGTGTCCTGTATCAGTTGCAATTTACTGATTTGTCTACTTTAGAAAATGTTTTAACAAAGCCTTTACGCACGTAACATCTGATCGGTGCTCCAGCAAGGCTTACAGATAGCCAGTTCTTTCTATGGAGGGTGTTCTTGAGATGACAAACACTACTCTGCTTCTTGGTCTTACTTCCACGCCTCAACAGGCTCTGTGCGTGCCATTTCAGGTGGGCTTCGGGTGCAGGATGTGCAGCTTCCGACACAAAATCGCTGCGTTCATGTGTAGAACAGTTACTGTGCATAGAACAAAACAAGAGTACAAGACAGTGTTTCTAGACGTGCCTCATCACTTTGAATCATCTTTTGTCTTAGAGCTGGGGAAAGAAGAAGAAAAAGTGTTTGATCCAAATTCTTTGGATGCCGATCGCTGCGAGAGCTGTTACGGGGCAGAGTCAGAGGACGTTCGGTAACCTTTACACCTTTTTCGTATCTTCGTAGCACTTGGATTAATACAGTTGTGCTGCATGCACATTTTTTCCCAGAATGTCTATGCAGGTCTGGGCAATGAAATCCTCCTGGGCATGTGTTCAGAGAATGATGAGAACTGTTGTGGTTTTGGTATGTCTTTGGAAGCTGCACTCACGATTGTTAAGAACGTGCAGTTAGGTTGTCTAGTTTGTCTACATGCCTGTTTAAGGGCAGTGCAAATTGCACTACCTTTGCAGTCCCACAAAGGTCGTATCTCGGCAAACGGTATCTTTTCCGGGATTATTTGGTGTCCAGGGGGGAGCTGCGTAAATTATTTCACTGTTACGTGAGCTGTCTTGGAATAAAACCTGGCTATGGCCTTGCCTTCTCACTTCTGCTGCAGGCTTTGCATCCTTACAGGAGCAAAGACCAGACACCTATCGCTCACACAAACAACAGGTGTCATTTGGTGTTTCTCTTTCCTCCTACCTGCAAATTCTTGGAGGAATGGATCCGTGGTAGTGCATGGGTTCCGGACTACCCTTTGCTATTACTGTCTCTGTAGTAACTTGGTTTGTCCCATCTGTCAAGCCGCGTCCTTCCCCAGAGCTGTTTCCGTCTTGAGGGATTCATGATTCCAGCCTTCAACTTTTTCTTTGGTCCGGCAAAACGTGGAACCAAGAAAGAAAACTGTTTTTTCTGGTGACCAAGGTGTTCCCCAGAGGTCACAAAGTAATGAAGAAAGTTTGCCATTAAGCCTCCCTCCAGTGTTGACAGTCTTGCCCTTCAGGGAAGAGGAGAGGAGGAATAGAAACGGCCAGATGCTTTGTTCACACCGGGAAGTTCCAAACTGCTCAGAACTGTGGGACACTGATGTCGTTTTTGTAGCAGATTTCTTTGCCAAGGAGTGACTTGGCTGTTTAAATGGACAGGCAAAGCTGTCTTTAGACTCAAGCTCTGCATTAAATCAGCTTGCATCCTCATGCCAAAATCTCAAAAAGTACATCAAGAAGCTCAAGCTGCTCCAGGAGCATTAAGCCTCCTTTCCAAGTCCAGTCCCTGATGTTTGCTTTATTGGTTTGTGGAAGAAAACTCCACCAAGGATTCAAGTCCTGAGCTGGAGCATCTCTTTATAGCGATAAAGATGGTAAGATGGTGCTTGTGCTTTTGCAGGTGCAGGTGGAAGACTGGAGGCTTTTGAAAAAGTGCAACGCCTCCTCCTCCAGCAGGCCAAGTGCCAACAGCAGCAGCAGCTGGGCAAGAGGAGACAGCCAGGCACGCGGAGCAGCTCTGAGCTGTCCGCTCTGGAAGGGAGGCCAGTGAGTAGGAGCTGGGTGGATGCTGGGGGCCACCTCTGCTGTGCGGCAGCTCGTTGGTACCCGGGCCTTGGGAGAGGGTGCTGCCACACGGCTTGCAAGCGGTGCTTGGTTGCTGAGGAGGTGGTGTCTGGCTGGTGTGTGACGTGTCCTCGTATGAGGGTGGCTGTCAGAGACTGAGGCGCAGGTGCTTTCCTTCCTGTGTCTCTCGCACACAAGGCACTACCCCTTTCTGTCACAAAAGTGTGCCTGGGCACTCTCAGTGACCGTTTCTGCATGGACTCGCACATTTAGCACGAGCCTGTGAGCTGCACCAAATGGCTGCGCGGTCCATGGTGCTGGTTTCACGTCTGATTGAAGAACTCTGGTTTTCGTCCAAAGACTTCTGCATCCCAAGATGCAGCGTCCCTGAACCTGACAGTGTCCCCATACCCCAGCCTTCACTGCCTGTGGCATCCTTGTTTCCTGTAAGGGTTGCTTTCTCTGTTCAGTGCTTTCCACGCTCTAAGCTTAAGGCAGATGAGCAAACTTCCTGCTGCTCTTCTGGCCACTTTATGCCTTCTGGTGGTTTGCCCGTCCCCTTTCCCAGGTGAATGTAGGAAGGGTGGTGGGCAGGGCCCGGGATATCTGAGCTGTAACCTCTCCTCAGGGAGCTCCTTCCACTCCTGGGCTTCTCTGGTGTCAGTGCTCTGCTGTTCCTTCAGTTGGCTGCAGCTTTTGAGCTGTCTAAGCTATTTGGGTAGGTGTGTTTTGATACTGAGAGAAGCGGAGGTGTTGGAGGTAAGGGCTTCAGGACCAGTCAAGGTTCAGCAGCATATATTGTAGAAAGTACACTTGTATGCAATTTTGGGGTTTTTTTTCAGGTCAGTAATTTTGTATTGGGTGTTCAGGGGTGGCAAGGTGGTTTAACGGTATGGTTTTGGTTTTGGTTTTTTCCCCAAGTGCTTTGTATTTTCCTGGACTTCCTGACTTTATTGAAGATGGAACCTTGTTTTTTTTTCACCAGTTTTGCTGCATACTGTGCAAGTTGTTGATACCATTCCTTAGCAGGACTGATGGTGAGATAATCTAACAGGGGTTAAGATGCATACATCTTGTCTGCATCCGTATACGGGCTTTCAGCATTTTTCAAGAAAGCAGCAGGGACATAAGGCATAGTGTCTTTCAGGGTATGGAACAGCTCATCACCTTTCCCGATCACCGACAGAGTACCATGTTCTCCCTAGAGCCTTTGCAGCTTGCAGCAGGCCCCTCAGAGATTATAAGCATCAGGACTTCACTTATTTTGTGGGTCTGTAGCAGAGCCCGGAGTCTGTGGGAAGATGGAAGATAGGAGGTGCTCGCACAACACAGGGCACAGCTTGGAAGAGCAGCTCCCAAGGAGCAGCTGACACGGGGAGTACGGTGGTGCAAATACAGGGCAGGAGCTGTCAGGAAGGAGTGGGCTTCCTTCCCTGAAAGCTCAGGAGAAGAGAAAGGGTTTCTAAAGTTTTGGGACCAGGGGATGGTTGGGAAGGGGAGGTGGGTTCATCAGCCTTTCTCAGATGGGTTTTGCAGTTGGATTTGGGTTTCGCTGAGGTCTGTTCTGGTTTAGTCTCTCCACAGGTGACGGGAGGTACGACAAAGGCATGAGAGACGCAGTGTGAACTGTCCGCGTCACAGCGTGCAGGGTCAAATGTCAGACAAGTCCCATCTCGGAAAGCATTAGGTACATTCAGGTATACACTAAAATACACCCCCAGAACTCTGAGGTCTCTGCTCCTCTGTGCCTTTTCCTTCATTCCCCGACTTAATCTTTGCATCCATCCCTCCACCGTCTGTCCATATGTCACTATCATTGCTACTTAGAGGCATTGACTAGGCACTTATTTCCAGTGCAGGCTTCTGTCATTGTGTTTCTTCGGATTTCTTGGAGAAGAGGATGCATATTATTTGTGCTCGTAATGCTCTCCAGCTAGGGGTCTTGTCTTCATCATAGTCTCTGGGCACACAGGCCTTTTCTATTATCACAGTTTTGTCTTTCCTTAACTGTCCAATGAGGTTTGCTCTAGTATCACTCACGGCAGTTATGTTCTCTTGTCCTTGTTTACCTATTGTGTTTTTTAGCACCGGTTTCTGTAGTCATAAGGTGTCTGTTTGAGGTCTTTGAGTCACCACGTCTTGCCACCGTGGGTTTTTCCATCAGCCAACAGGCTCCCTAATTTTGTAAGGGGCCTCATAGGTAATCAGGCTCAGGTGTCTCACACTGTTTTCATGAAGGGCCTCTTGTCCTTGTGGCTTCATCCGCTGGGTGGTATCGGTTGCTGCCTGGTGCAGTGTCCTGTCTTTTTGAAGGTTCTGGGTTTTTTCATCTTTTCTTGGTTTTGTTTGAAATTTTTTGAGCGGGGTTCTTTTGTTTATTCTTGCAGGTAAGGTCTGGTCTTCCTTTGACCTCCCAGTCCACATGGCTTTCGTTCCTCTTTTTTGCCAGGTATCCTCACCACTGCATTTCCATGATGGGAGTGGTGGAGAGGGGAGCAGAGCACTCGGAGTTCTGGAGCATCCAGGGAGGCAGTGTTGGGCTTCCTCTCGTCTTTGTGGGGCTGTACCCTGAGGAAGTCCAGTATTTGAGCATAGATTATGTGGGTACACTAATCCCTTTCAGAGTGTGTCAGAGGGTAAGGTTTTTGTTCTGTTTTGTGTGGGAGAAGACAGCGCTCTGACTGTTTTGGGGATGAGATGGGGTACACCTATGCTTTCAGGTCATACCTGATTTGCCAGACACTTTGAACTACTTGTATCTGGTTTTCCAGGTGACTCATGAAAGGGTTTGGGGCACACTGACAGCGGGCACTGTCACCAAAAGGCAAAGCGGAGTTGTAGCAGGAGTCTTCCATTTATGGAGATGGGCTCAGTCATCTCCTGCACAAACTTCTGTTCTGTAGCGATCGGGACAGTAGCATTCTTTAGATTTCTTAAAGAACGAGAGGAGGATGGAGCAGGCTATCAAAGCGTAATCATTTGTTTCCTTTAGCAGTACAGGTGCCCAAGGACTGACCCGCATTTGAGAAATGGCATAAGGACATCTGTGTTGACCATCAGCAGAGGAAGGAGCGTCCTTCAGGTGCCAAGGTGATGAAGCAGAGTCCTTATTTGGTCCATTTGATTTTCATCACCTGGGGGGGGCCTTGGACATGCGAAACGTGGTCAGTACGTTTGAGGCTATGAGGGATATCACAGATAGCACTCGACGGGCATTAGAACTGGGTGCCCAAGTCAGACTGACCTGACAGAACCGTCCCACCACCTGAAGTAGCACATACTTCTGTAGCTAGTTTTTAATAGCTCAGCCTGCATCACCTTCAGCCAATCTCAATTTAGATGGCGGTGCCGATCTCGTCGTCTTCAGCATCTGTCTGCACTCAGGCCTCTTGTAACTCCTATGCAGCTGTGGCTTAAGACTTTTTAGCGCAGCGTTATCTAACAGTAGCATTCTGTGTGCAAGCAGCTTCCAGCAGCCCAGTCTCATATCCCGTTAATGTCAACACTCTCATTTGAGAATGCTGTCCACAGAGAGGTTCTCTGTGCTGCAGTTCATGGAGTCATTTATGAGTGATTTACCCATAAAGGAAAAGCCTGTCATTATGCCAGCCACAGTCACGTGCTACCCATACCTCTTTTGGCATTTGCAGGCATGATTTTTTTCAGCTCTATCTGTTTCCCCTTATATTTGAGTCAGCTGACAGTAACTCTTAACTTTTGTGTTGGTGTGTGGTCTGACCTATTCTTGCAGTTAAAGTAATAGGTCTAGGCTAAGCAAGATGGTCAAGTGAAGTGCGATGGCAAAGGTGAGTGGACAGCACTGGGGGCTGTGGTGGGGGTGAGGTCAGTTGCTTGGGTTTTGTGCTTTTGGGGTCTCTCTGTTGCCAGAGTATGTAGGTCGATGGGATTTTTACTCTGTTTTGCATGGCCAGCTCTCTCTCAGAAAGCAGTATATAACGTCTGTGTGCCTCTCTGCATTTTCCTGACACAGGCCCAGCATTGAAGGCTGCCGTTCCCGAGACATCGGAGACGGACCGACTATACGAGTGGGCACCTCATGCAGCCATTGACCCCAGCGGTGCAGCACGGGAGGCACGCAGAGCAGTGTGAGCCTGCTGGGGGACCGGGCGAATCCAGGATGTGGCTACTGGGGTGGGAGAAAGAGGAGGGACGGGTGTATACTTTTTATGGGTATTGCTGTCTCTCTTTCTTGAGCCTGCTGATGTAACTGACTCAGCATGGCAGATTGGAGCACAAAGCACAGATAGACAAGGTTAGTGGAGTGAAGAAGTCAGCCTGGGGATGGTTTACTGTTTGTTAGAGTATTTGTCAACATGTAGCTGACTTTGTTTTATTTTGCTGCAGATGCACAGCAGGGAGCCGGACACCAAAGGGAGATGGCAAGTGGAGAACCATAGGAAGTTGGTCTGCGCCCAGGGATGGAAGGAATAGTTCTATTGTTGGTGCCTATATGACCTGTTAATGCTGTGTTTTGAAGGCGTGAAACAACTCTTGAAATTGCACGCGTAGCAGGATGTCGACCCCTGGTGAGTGTGAAAGGCAAGGTGCGACACCAAGCCACAGCGGCAGTTATTTTTGAGCTGTCGCATTGTTTGCGAGCAGGTGGCTGCTTCCGGGCACAGCAGTCACTTTGTCTCGTTGGTGTTCTAGGTGCCATGGGAGACGCTGGCCACAACATCCAGTGTTGGACTGGGAGCAGTTAAGCGTTAGACTTGCAGCTGGCTGTCTCCTGCAGCCATCATCTTTGGCAGTATTGTCAGACTTTTGGAAATGGCATAGACCAGACTTCAAAGCTGGAAGGTATAAAACATCAGCTTACCCAAAAAGCCTTTGAAGCAGATCAAGCAGTAGCTGGACTGCCGAGTCTTTTGTGCTTCCCGGTGGGATACAGGAGATGCTCGCACCGTGATGGAGGAGGAAGGATGAGCACTCTCACTACGGAACCAATTCTGTCTTTTTGGTTTTTTTTTTTTTTTTTTTTTTGTCTTCTCCTAAGTGCACGAGTTAAGTGTTACAGGTTGTAAGTTATGAAACCTCATGACCTGAGTGGTGAATAAGTGAATTCATGTAATAGACTAGTCTGGGCAAAGGGGACCGAGCCCTGTTTGTCATGTTTGTTTGTTGTATTTCTTCATGAGCTCATGAAATAAAGCTCAATTCACAGAGTACGTTGTCCTGTAAATTTGAAGTTTTCTCTCCCGTACCATTTTTTCTCTAACTGCTTGCAGTCTGTCCCATTCGTGCTGCAAACCAGGGAGAAAAAGTCAATAATGCCATCTCTCTCTGTTTGGTTTTCGTACTAGATTGGGAACTCTGGCTCCAGTGGCAGTCAAGTTTGAGCTTTTAGTAGAAAGCTCTAGCTGTTCAGTTGGCTTCCCTGTGCAACGGACCTTCTCTGCTGTCACTGCGGTCCTACCCGTCTTGCCCCAGCGTCCCCATACCCCCCCCAGCCAACACTCTGGGGTCGGGGCCCGTTTCCTCGCGCTCCTTCTCTCCCGGATTCCCCAGGGAGCGCCTTTTGCCCCCAACGTTCTCCGGGGCCGTTAACGGTCTCGGAGCAGAACTCGCTGGAGCAAGCGCTGCCAGGAGGGCCTCTCCCCCGCGGCAGCACCGCAGCCCGGCGCGGCCCCGTCAGCGAGGAGCGAAAAGGGAAGCGCTGCCACAGAGCGGACCCGAGCGAGCCCGGCTCCCCCTCCCCGCGGCCCGGCTCCCGGTCGCGCCCGGCGGGCAGGGTAAGCTGCTCCGCCCGCCCCGGCAGGCGCCAGGCCGCGGCCCGGGGCCGCCTGAGCGCGGTCCGCCGGGGCAGGCCGCGGAGCAGCCCCCGCTCCGGGGCCTGTCAGGCGGCGGAGCCCCGCGGGCGGCGGGCCCGGCTGGCGAGCGGGGGCATGGCGGCGCGGAGCCAGGCCTCCCTGCAGCGCCGGCTGCAGAGCTCGCAGGAGGCGCAGCACCGCCAAGCGGTGCTGGTGCGGAAGCTGCAGGCGAAGGTGAGGAGCGGGGGCGCCTGCCCTGGGGGAGGCGCCCGGGGACGGGCCGCAGTGGCGGTGTCGGGGTGCCGCGGCCGTTGGCGCCGCGCCGAGAGGGGACTCGGCGGCAGAGAGCTCGGGGGGCGAACGCGCGGCCCCAGCGGGGCCCTCCCCGGCGCTGCCGCGGGCGGGACGGCGCCGAGCCCGGAGGCCGGGCCAGGCTCCGGGAGCCGCCCTGCTCCGCCCGGCCCGCCCAGGCGTGCTGGGCGCCTCGCTCTGCCGCTGCCAGCCTCCCGAGCCTCTCGTTAGGTCTTTTCCGTAGTCAAAGAACGATGCCTGGCTTGCAAACGCCCTTGCTTGGCCGCGGGAGCAAGGGGCTGTCCCAGAGGCAGGAGTCGCGGCGGCGGGGGCGGTTTTGGGCGGCCCCGGGCAGAGGCAGCGCTGGCCCGGTTCGCCCGGGGCGCAGGAGCGCTGGCAGCGAGGAGGGTGCCAGAGCTGGGCGGAGGGTCGGGGCAGGCCGTGCCGGGCCCGGCCCAGCGCCTGGCGGTGGTCACGGCGCTGCTGTGCGGTCGTCCTGCTTTTCTGGCCCGTGCTTTGGTTTCTGCAGCTGAACAGAAATCCATATTCTGCAGTGGCTGGGCAGGGCTGTGGTCAGAACTAACTTTACTTGCGAAATATTGAAAAGCCGTTTTGAAAACTCCTTTCTCTAACTTCAAGGACCGACTGGACTTTTAGCCCATTGGCAATACTGATCTGGGGGTACATAGTGGCCATAGGCCAGGCATGGCTGGCTAAGTCTGTCTCATCCTTCTGCTTGCCGTCGCTATCTGAGGATGAGCAGATAGCGCTACGTGTAAAAGCAACCCTGTCTCAATTTCTTTAGTATTAGATAAAAGTGCAGCTTCCCTGTATCATAACACCTTCTTGTTGACTGCATCAGCAGCACTGTGAAATGCACTGTGCTTGGGCTGTGAAGACTTGGAGAAAAGCTAATGCAGGAGGAGCCAAGTCTGTTACAAGCTGCATTTGCTCATCTGCATTCTACGTATCCATCTAGGTAGTGCAGTACCGGACTTGGTGTCGAGAGTTGGAGCAGCACGTGGAAGCAGGAGGGGTGAGTGTGCAGGTTGCTAACTCAAGATAGCGTACGTAGCGTTCGTTAACGCAGACAAAAAGCTCCCCAAAGCAATGGCAGAGGAAACCAAGATTTTGCCAGCTGAGGATTTAAAGAAGCACTGTAAGTTTGCCCATCAGTGTTTTGTCCAGTTGCTGTTCTTAGAGCAGCCAGTAGTCCCAGAAATGCCAGTCCAGAAGACCCTATCAAGAAGGATTTTAATTTTGTGAAGGAGTGCTTTATTACTTGCTGGAGTAACATTTGTCCTAGGTCTCAGGAGAGGGCTATACTGCCTGTTACGTTCTATGGCTGTCTCTGAAAAAGAATCAGTTGAAAGAGCGTTTTGGAAGGCAAGAATGCTGGCGTTCAATGTACAGCGCTGGCTCTGTGCTTTTCTTTCTGCTTCACGGCTAACGTAAACCGAGGAGATGAAGGGTAGGAGAGAAGGAGGGTATTCCCAGGCTTCAAGTCTAAGTGAGCACTCACGGTCACGAGCTGAGGATACCCAGCTGTGAGAGTGCAACAGTGGGAGACTGAGGAGAGCTACTCACATTGAGTAACACCCTTCCCCTCCCTTCCTCCCCGTAGTCACGACACTGCTATGCCTGGAAGAAGCCACGAGCTCCTGAGCTACCAAAGAAACAGAGGGGAAAGCGATTGACGCTAACAGCAGTGAAAGGAACACAAGAATTTGACTAAACATTTCCTTTCTTCTTAAGGGATCCCTTCCAGGCAGGTGGGAAGCCACAGACGACCGCCGCCTGAAGAAAGCACTGCTTCAGTTGGAAGAGGAGCATCAAAGGTAAAATGGCTCTGTTTTGAGTGGGAGGTTGTTCCGGGTGACCTCCAAAGGTTGCTTTCCAGCTTAAATTATTCTATGATTCTGTAGGTGAGCTCCTCAGCAGAGCCCCATTTTAGGTTGAGAATCAAACCCTGGCAGCCTGAACATTTCATGGCACAGGAGCTTTCCTGTTTGGTTTTACCTGAGTAGCATATCCTGTGCGTGTATCCGAGTCCTCCAGTAGAGCACTTGGCACCACAGGCATCTTCTGCCACATTTCTTTCTCTGCTTTTCTTTCTTCCTCTGCCCAAGAGATAAATTGTGTGTGGTGTAAAAGTCATCTGTGTGGTGTGTTATGCATGTTGCAAGCTAAGGTGGGAGAAGCACAGCTCCCGTTTTGATCCGGAAGCTGAGTTTTGTGCTTGTTCACAGGGCAGCAGTTCTTGAAATTTTGTTCATGAAATGTTGCCTGGGTGGGATATTAGTCTGTGGCCCCAAAGTCATTAGCCTGCAGTGCTTGACTTTTCAGTTTTCGGTTGAAGGTTTCAGGTAAAGCTGTTTCTCCTACATATGTGGTGCTGTCTTTGTGGTGGGAGGTTTACTGGATCAGTAAGGTGGGGTCTTTGCTAGAGGTCTTACGCAGCGTATAGGACAAGGACAGGGAGAGGCTTAACAAGAAGGTGAGGGCAGCGGTGGGTACAACATTGCAAGGGAAAAGGCCATGGAAACTTGGAGTCCTCTCTGCGGAAGAGAGGTGGTCAGGACAACGACAGAGAAAGATGATGCATCCAGTGATTGGACAGCATGAAGGGGAGGCAAGACGTTAACTGTGGGCACCATCAAAGTTGAAGAGGAAGGGGGAACCAAAATTGTAGATGGAAACTGAAGGCTCAAAGCAAGGAGAAGCAACTGAGTTTGCCCTAACAGAGAGGTCTTACTTAATCCTAGAAAGCACTTCTACTACTTCTCCGTTTGACAACAAAGTCGGTGTTGAAGGAGTTGGAAAGTCGGGGGATGCTGCTTGTGGCTAGCAGTTGTTCAGTGACCTCATTGCTGTTTCTTTCTTTCCAAGATGTGAGAATCTGGCAGAAGTGAACACTCTCCTGTGGGAGCACCTAGATAAAGCAAATGAGGTTAATTCAGCCCTCAAAGAAGATGTTGGAAAACTGACAGCGGATTGGATGAAGGCCCGGGAGGAGCTGGAATTGAAGGAGGTTGAACGGTGCAATGAATGTGAGGTAAGGGTAGGCTACGGGAATGTCAGGCGTGATGCCGGAGCGGAAGGTGAATGCATTTTATTTCTGGCATGGAGGACTTGCTGTGTGAAAGTTGTGGCTACACTGGGGCTGTATTGGTGTTGACTAGCAGAAGACGGGGGTGTGAGATGGAGGAGCGTCAGCAAATTGTGGTGATGGAAGATGCCCACCTGCTGTGACCATACTGCTCGGCCTTAAAGGCAAATGCTTGCTGTTGCTGGACACTGTAGGGCAGTCCCACATGAACGCTCGTCTTTTTAATAGTTCCTAAATCTCTGTCCACGTCAGTGGAGACCAGAGAGGTCTGTGTGTTTTCACATGCAGAGCAGCCAACAGAAGAACAAGACAGGCCTCCCCTACCAATAGCCTGTTGTAAGCCAACCTGACACTGGTCTTGGAGGGACTTGTTTTTGTCTTCCGCCACCAAGACTGTTAGACACCTCTGCAAGGCGGGATGATGAGTCATCAGTTTGCTTTGCTGCTCTCCACTCCTGCAGGAGAAGTGGTGTGGATGTTCCCTTCTTTGAAGTCAGGTGGCAGGTCTACCGAGGATGCTTATGTGGTGCCTGTTCAGTCCTTGATGCCCCTGTCGGAATTGTTATTAAAGGAGACCTGGTGATGGTGGTTGTACTCTCTCCTATCTGAAAGACTTGTACAGTGACGGCGAAGGCTGAATTGGCATTTCTTTTTGTCTTTGCATGTTTAGCGTTATGACAGCTACTTAAGAGGTGAACGTAACCGTCTACTCAGCCTATGCATCAGGTGGTAAACTTCCACCGTCATTTCCTGGAAATGAAGGCTGCCACTGACCGGTGAGTAGAAGTTAAGGCTAGATCTCTTGCAGAAGAAACGTAGCTTCCCTTCACACCTGCTTTTTGAGCCTTGATGTTACTTTAGTTGCAGCTAAAGATAGGGTTTCTCCTTTGGTAGTCTGAAGCAATGCCATTAAGCGTGCTTTAGGCTGTTTTCAGAATCATTTTGTTTGGTGCTAATTTTCAGATAAAACTGGGGGGCTTGGGCTATAAGCAGTGCAGAGGCCCTGAACAGATGAACTGGCTTTTACTGTTGCGCAATTACGTGCTTCAAAAAGGAGTCATCTGATAAAGATGGTGGTGTGAAGGTTCTCTCTTTCTTTGTTCTTCTTCAGAGATTTGTCAGAGCTGAAGGCAGAGCACATGAGGCTTTCTGGATCTATACTTGTAAACTGCTCCCGCCTAAGCTCTGGCATACAGCTCTGGGAGTCCGTCCCTCTGGGTAGACCTGTCCTAAAGGATCAGGCACAGCAGCAAGTGGAACAGGAAATAAGCCAGAAGACTTGGGAAGCGATGTGCTTACAAGTCAAGGGGGACATGGAGAAGAAGGAGCTTCAGAACAGGTAAATGTGTTTTAAACTTTGCTGTTACCAGCATTATCTTTTGTGGCTGCTTCTTGGGTTCATAGATGGGCTGCGTCCACGTTCAAAACACACTCATTCTGCACAGCCTTGTTTCTGTCCCTAGTCAAACTATTGCCTTCAACAGAATGGATAGGAAAAACTGTCTGACTGACAGAAGCTCTTCTGAGTAAGACAAGACTGGAAAAGGTCTTGCACATTACAGTGTTTTTGCTGTTAAACTGATTCTTGGTGAGAAATTGAGACCAGCATAAAGAGAGCTCTGTCTCCTGTACAGCCCTTTTGCTACCCAGGGCTGTGCTAAAGGAATTGGGAGGAATTTGCACAGGACCATCATAAGCAACGTAGCACCTCTGTACTGACATCTCCTTGCAAGACTGAGTACAGAAAGCCTTTGGGGCAAGAAGTGCCATTTTGGCAACATGAGTCATATTAACCTGAATCATCCTGTGATCCTATGATCATTGGATTGAAAATTCATGCACATCTCCCCGAATAGATTGCAAGCTCTTTCATCAATTCACTGCTGAAGGCAAAAGTAATTGTGTGACTAGTAATCTGGACTTAAACATCTGCCTTACTGAAAGAAGACCTTTGGAGAGTCTTATATGCAACGTATGAAAGAGGAGAGAGAGAACTAACGAGCAGGAAGCTGTTAGCTACCTGAAAGGAGGTTGTAGCGGGGTGGGTGTTGGTGTCTTCTCCCAAGGAACAAGTGATAGGATGAGAGGAAATGGCCTACGGTTGTGCCAGGGAAGGTTTAGATTGGATATTAGGAAAGATTTCTTCACCCAAAGCGTTATCAGGCATTGGAACAGGCTGCCCAGGGAAGCGGTTGAGCCACCATCCCTGGAGGTATTTAGAAGACAGGTGTGGACTGTGGTGCTTAGGGACGTGGTTTAGTGGTGGACTTGGCAGTGTTAGGCTTACGGTTGGCCTCGATGATCTTAAAGGTCTTTTCCGACCTAAATGATTCTGTGATTCTATACTCTTGGTTTTGGAAATAAGAATGTTTTTACGTTAAAAACTTAGTCTTTCCCCTCCTCATAGAGTGAAGGACTTAGGTGCACTGGAAGGAAAACAGTCGCTATTACAGAGGGAGTTGGTAGTCATGAGAGAGACACTAGAGGAATCGCACCTTCAGAGGGATCTGCTGAAGCAAGAGAACCATGAGCTTACAATGGCACTGCAAAAGGTATGGCCACCTTATTCCTAGGCAGCACTTGTGGGAGAGGGAGCTGTGATAGCAAGACCACCACAGATGCTGTTTCTGTGGAAGCAGAAGGGACAGGGACAATGCTGTTGTTCTCCTTGGAAAATGGTGATCAGCCCACACGGGCTCTTTGGTGTAGTTAGTCCCCACGTGCTTCTTGGGAGCACTGAACCGGGAGTATGTCAGAGACACAAAAGGGGATCTGCAGTTGCCGCTTGAAGTCAGGGATCTTCCTGTCTTTGTTTTCCTGTTGTTCTTTTGTCTCTTCAGGCAGAGCAGTCAGTGGCAGAGTTGACAGGGGCTCAGACGAAGCTGAGGGCTGAAGTAGCTGATCTACGTGTTGTAACAGCGAAGATGAGCAGTGTTAACGAAGCCCTTGCATTGGATAAAGTGGAGAAGCTGGAGAAACTTGTGTTGCAGGTGAGCAGAGTTGCCAAAGATCTTACCAGGTGTTCTTCTCCAGCTGCTGCCTCTTTTCAGACCTCTTGGCTTCAGACAGTATGACTGCCTGAATATGGAAATGTTCCTTTTTCTGTCCAAGCCAAACCTTCTACATAGTAAACCTTACTGTATTTTATTTCCTCTGTGCTTCTGTGGTTGTAGCTGGAGCAAGAGAATGACGTTCTGTCAGGTAAAGTGGACGAGATGGAGAGAGCAAAGATCTCTGACCAGGAGAAGCTGAACTTGTGTGAAAGAATGAATGAAGAGCTCTGCTCAGAGAAAGCCCACCTGGAACAGCTGCTGAAGAAAGCAGAGGAGCAACAGGAGGGGCTGCAGGTACAGCTGAGGATACTGGCAGAGGAGAAGGCAGAAACCCAAGAGAAACTCAGTCAGGTGAGACCAAAAACCTGGTGCTTTCTGGGTGGGCTTTTGGCTGCTTGGCTCAGTTAAGCTGTATCTGTTGCATTCTGCAGTGCTTTTGTCAAGGGAGATGTTTTCCATTTGTTGGAGCCTAGAGGGCGGGACAAAGCTGCAAGTCAGTGTCTGCTATCTTGTACTGCTAAGAATGGGAATGACATCTTGATATTGTTGAAATTGTATTTTAAGACATACACGCAGCTTTGAATTGCTAGAGCCTCTCTAGGCTTTGAGGAAGAGGAGGAGAAATAGATGATCACACAAGACTGTTGACTCTGGACTAACTGATTTCGGTACAGTGGAAAAAGAGCTTGGGGGAATCGTTATCACTGGAGGAGACTAGGAACTTTGCCATCATTTACGTGTCCATTTCATACTGTGCAATCTTGGGTAGTATGGGATAACTTTGAGAGGAGAATTGTTTGTTTCTGATGGTCTGTTCTCTGTTAGACAGTCTTAGTAAACTTTCAGCCCAAAGTACAGGAGCTCTTTCTCCTCTAGCTGATTCAGAATTGGCACTGGCTGGCTCTGCACAGAACTCCAGAGAAAGGACTCTAACTGTATTTTGTCTCACTTTCAGGTTTGCTGCCAGCAAGAGTCAGCTAGCAGTGGTCCGGAGCAGTTGCGCCAGGAGACCTCTTGCCAAGGGCACGCACTGGCCAGGGTGTCCAAAGAGAAGGAATTGCTGGTGCATGAGAAGGCTGCCCTAGAGGTGCGACTGGCAGCCACAGAGCGGGACAGACAAGGCCTTTCCGAGCAGCTGGCAGAGGCCAGGTAAAGGCGGGGAGGAGACCCTAGGCAGGACATTACTTCATGTGTGTAATTATAAAGGTGGTAATCATTACACGGGGATTTATTGCATCCTGTACGCTTTTGAGATGTTTTCACCTTCCATGGACAGAAAATGGAAGAATCTCGTGGGGGGAAAAGAAAAACAAAACAACAAAAAACCCCCAAACCAGTATACCATAATTTGAATGTTATTTTTCTGACAGCTAAAGCTAACAAAGCTCTCCTGAGCCTTGGGCTCCTGTTTTTGCCCCCTTGCACATTCCTGTGTGAAGTCCAAAGCAAGCCGATACAATTCCTCAGTATCTGGTACCTTGGCTCTGCACCGAGTAATAATTAAACCATGCAGACGTTTGCTGAAACCTGAAGCTTCTCTCTTGTTTTGGTTTCTTGTTCTGTGTATTTGAACATAGATCTTTCTTTGCTCATCAAGTAGTTTGACGTGGGATCTCTGGAATTCAAGGCTGTTATGTACGGACATTGTGAGTAGGACACTGCCATTTAGGGTGAAGCTAGAGGCTCATGCTGAACACCTTGAGGGCCTTCTGTTTCTAAGCTAACTTGTTACCTATGGTGCAGGACCTAGACTTGGTTACACCAGCAGCAGGGAACTTTTGAATGCTCGCCAGTCTTTGGGACTTCTTGCCCATCATTGATGTCTGCGTCCTGTACTCCTCACCACATGCTGTTTAGAGACAGGTGTCATGGAGAAGTTATACAGGGAAGGAACAAGATTCTGCCCTTCTGCTGCATCAGGTTTCTAAGATCAAATGCGAGAAGTTCTCCTTTTCCAAAAAAACCCCCCAAAACCAACCCAACGTATGGAGATGTTTGTCCTCCTCCTAGGTCTATCTTGGAAGACTCCTGAACTGGCAGAGCTGTACAAATGATGGTTTAGAGAGTGTTTTGCTTCTTGACTTTTACGCTTTACCACTCCAGAGTATGGTGTTAGCAAGGCTGATAAACACCATTTTGACGCAGTCTGTTTCTTGAGAGCTGCTGCTGCTTCTGAGCTCCAGCTTCTCTTATGTGATCCAGCTGAATTACGTTTTGTCAATTATTGGGCTGTGGCAACTATTCTTGCCAGATGTTGTTCTCAAGAGCCTTTTGTTGCCACAGTTTTGGACTCTATCATCTTTTCTGTTCTGTTTTAGAGACTGACCTTAAAAGGGAGCATATTTGCTTTGGACTGCCAGAGATTGGCGTAATCAGAAATATGTGCTTGTTCTCCTTCTTGAAGATACATCCTCCATTGTCCATCAAAGTAGCGAAATCCTACTGTTGCGGGTTTTACTGTTGTACCACTCGGGTGCCCCTTCACCCCAAAGGATGTTATCCTGATTGCATGCCTGTACTAGTGAGGCAGTGCTGTGTATTGTAGGAACCTGGCACACAGGACCCTGTGTGAGATCAGGGAGGTGTCTTCAGCTCCTGGTTCCAGAATCCTGTGTGTCAATCGCGGCAGCTGGTTGCAGTCTATGGATGTAACAATTTGCCTCTGCAGTACTATAACTTCCATGAGAAAGAGCGACAAGTCACGTGGGCTGCTGCCTACTTAGCAATGCTTAAAGAAAAGTAGCAAGTTTTTCTTTTGAACTTCCAACAGTTTAAACCGAAGGATACCCGTCTCTCCTTTCAGGTAGTCCTTGTTCAGGTAACATCTAGTTCAGGTTTCTTAAAAATGCTGCTACAAGCATGAGATTTTACTATATCATCTAATGTATTTCTTTAGTCCCTTTTACATACAGGGAGTCTGGAAAATTACCTGCCTATACCTATGCTATGAACAGCATTAAGAAGTCATGAGTCAGCCAGGGAAAGACTCTTATTCTGTCCCCCTGCAGAGCAACTTGGAAGTGCTGATGAGATAAGGGCTGTGAGCCTGGGAAAAAAAGCTGGGCTTTTGCTTGCTGGCACAGAGTTTGTGGGCACAGCTACCCGTGTGTCATAGATCAGACAACAGCAATTTAAGATTTGGCTACTGAGATCAAATTCGGCTGGGCTTTCTGTGTGATGCTAGGTCGTAAGTAAAGCCTGGGCATTCCCTCGGAGGGGCCTGCATTGCTATTTTAAATGGCAGAAATATGCTTTCTGTCTCCAAGTTTCCATGCAACCCATTTTGTGTACTCAGGGGTAGGGATCTTGAACCACTTCTTACTGGAATAACTCCCTGTGGGTGTCAGGAGCCAGAAATTCATTTCTCTCCGTATTTGCAACTTGTAGGTCAGTGAAGGAGACCCTGGAATCCAGCCGGTTGGAGGCTCAGCAGCACTTAGCTGAGCTGGAGATCGCCAGGAGCCAGCTTGAAATCCGCCTTCACACAGTCACACAGGCCAAGGAGGTGATACAAGGTGAGAGCCTCACGTGCATTGTTTCTGGCGATCCCCCTGCCTCGGGAGGATGTTATAAAAATAGCTCTCTGTCTGCAGTGCTTCTGGGGAGTGAAGGAGCTGGAGACAGATCCCTCCTACACTGAAATTCAAATGCCTTAAGGTTAGTAAAGTCAGAACCACTGTTTGTGTAGGCACTGAATCTTGCCATTTGTCGTGTTTGCAGGGGAAGTGAAGTGCCTTCAACGGGAGCTGGAAGCAGAGAGATCTCTGATGAGGCAGGAACGGGAAAGCATGGCGCAACAGCTCTTGCGGACAGAACAGCAGTATGACAAAACCCTCAGGCGTCGGCAAACCGATCATGAAGTGGAAATAAGGAAGCTCCTGCAAGACATGGTAGGAAACAATATGCTTTTGAATTCTTCAAGCAAGCTTTGTGGGCTGGCTTTAGAAGAGCGTGTGAAACGGCAGCAATCACCTGTCATAGGCCACACATTGCTAGGCCCGGCAGCAGAGCCAATGGCTTGTACTTGAGGGCACGTGAAGACCCACAGGACTATGCTGGGACAGTAAATGCTGCCACAGAGTCGGTGTGGGCCTAAGACGAGTTCAACAGAAGGTTGGGTGGTCCCCACGCAAAGCGTGGCAGCAAAGGGGGAGGATCTTACCAGATTCCTGTCTACCATGAGGTCGACTCCTAGCATTCCTGCCAACTGCAGTCGCGGGAACTTTGTTCCTTTCTTTCTGTCCTTTCATGCTTGACAGAGGTAGTATCTTTGGGCTTAAAGCATATAGAACAGGCCCCTTGTTCCTGGTAGTTCAGTTCGTGGCCTGCCTTGTGACTAGGGCATCGGGGTACTGGCCTCTTTCTCACCCTGCAGTCCATCTGCATCTTTTCATTGATGAGAATGGAGTTGAGCTTTGAAAATAGAGACTCGGAGACTGGAGAGAAATGCTGAGGTGAGAGGTGCTAGCAAACAGGCAGCCATCCGAGAAGGGCAGGTAACATCTGCTTTTCTTCCACCTGCTGACCCTCCTTTGAAGTTCCTTGATAGGACGTGATTGATGGAGGGCCCAAAGCCACTACTGTGCCCTGTTGAGGTGGGGGTTTGTGGGAGGCAAGAAGCTTCACCTTTTATTGAGGAGCTTGGCTGGGACTCCATCTTGAAGTCTTTTCCTCCTCTCATCAGGCAAGCGAGCGGGAACGGCACCGTTCAGAGCTACAGGAGATGCTGGAGCAATGGGAAAAGGAGAAGGCAGAGGCAGAAAGGGAGCACGAGAAGAAGCTGTTTGATACGAAGCAGAAAGTTGCTACCATGCAAGCTCAACAAGAAGAGGAACGAACTAGAGTCGAAAATGCCAAGCAAGAGGTAAAGACTGTGAAAGGAGAATGGGTGTGGTTTTTTTACTCTTCTGGGCTCCTTATCGATCCTTCGATGACTAAGAGGTTGTTGAAGATTCAGTCACGGATGGACCATGTTTATACTGCCAATCTCACTTAGGAACCTGTGCCTCCAAGTGGGCAGATAATGACCTAGGAGGCCAGCAGCATAGTGCTTTGAGAACGGGTGAGCCCATCCGTCTTTGAGTCTTACCACACAAATTTTTTTATGGGAAGTTTAAACCCGTCTTCTCTTTATTTCTGTGCAGGTCCTGCTGGAAAAGGAGCGTGAGAAGAATGCTTTATTAGAGACACTGCTCCAAACTCAGGGAGAACTAACAGAAGCCTGCCAGCAGCTGGAGCAGCTCAGGCAGGAGGTGGAAGAGCAGCGAGAGACTGGGCAGGTAAGTCTGACTTGTAGGGTAGGTTGAAGGAACGGGCCGTTGGCAATTGGACGTAAGCCGAGAGGGCCGGGTAACGGAGTGAAGGGCAGTAACAAGGAAATAAAACATAAGTCCTGCAGCTGAGGAGGCAAGGACTACTGCAGGCACTGAAAGCACCGAGCCTGGTAAGCTCCAGAGATCAGCAACAGGAAGGAAGGGTTACAACGGCAGCAGAGCTGGGTAGAAAAGCAGAAAGAAGTGGCTGAATGAATGTGATTTTGAGACAGAAAGAGAAAAAAGCTGGGCCTGATGGCACGGCAGGTCTCAGTAGCTTGCTCTCCATTTGTGTTTACAGAACATCACAGAAAAACTGCAAGCAGAGCTGCAGGAAACTCAGAGTAAGATCAAAGCAGCGGAGAAGAGGCAGAGGGAGGAAAGCCAAACCATCAAAGAGGAAATGAATATCCTTCTTCAGCAGAGGGATGGTCTACAAAAACAGGTGACTGCAACAGCAGTAGCTCCTCCAGTCATCAAAGAGGCGGTCTCTCACTTGCCTTTCCATTGCAGAGCAGCAGGCTGATGGGATAATCCCTCTGACTGCCATCATACTGTGGTCTCCATCTCAGCTGCTCTGAAGGAGACTTACTGGCCAGCTGAATCTCACCTGCTGCCCTGGACAGATGGGCTAGTCCTTTTGCCTGTTTGCCAGTAATGATCAGAATGGATCTCTGCTGGTCTTGCTTTCTACGGTGGTTTTTCAGCTGAACGTGGTGACCCACTTAGATTTTTAAACAAGTCAGCTGTATCCATTGTGAATCTGGTACTCTTGTGACAGGGTGAAATGTAAACTTGTTCTTTCCCTTTCCTCACAGTACGTGATACGGCTGACAGTGACAAGCTGTAGTCTCTGACTGCTTTGTTATGTTTCACTTGAGGTGGAAGAGTTGACATCGCAGCTAGCAGCCTCCGAAGAGTCTCTAAAGAAGGAGGCTATGACGCTGCGTCAAGAGGTGGTGTCTTTGGAAAGGAAACTCGAGAGCACTGAGAAGCAAAGAAAGGATGTCCTGGTGAGGCTGGCAGATGCCGCAGAGGGCCATTTCTTACCTATTTTTTGGCCTTCTGTTAATACTTCTAAGGAGCAACTTTTTCCAGTGGAGAGCTGATTTTGGTTGGTCTTGTACAGGTTCAGTCCAAATCTGAGGAGATACAGAGTACGCAAATGCTGACCAAGTTTCCCTCATTTTCCCCTTCCTTCCGCTCATCGTTCCTTGTTTCCCAGACTTTTGCTTTCCTGCCACTTTTCACTTTTCCAATTGCATTCTTCTGAATGAGCAGGAAAAGATGCTGTAGTCATATAAAGCTCGCTTATGATTCAGGGTGTTTGTTTTCCTCAATTCTGAAGGTTTCCGCCCTTGAAGCTTTAGTCAAAGTAATTTTCAAACTTGTCTCTATTTACATTGCATGGTTTGGGCAATTATTTTTGTTCAAATCCGTATTTAGATTTCCAAATGTCTGGCTCTGGAGAAAGGGGTGAGAAGACAAAGTTTGCTAATAATAGAAAGCCGTTCAACATTGCCCACCTGAGAGCAGACAGTGGGGAAAAAAAATAGAGGAATTTGAGAAACAAAAGTGCTGATCCAGATAAATATGTACGCCTGCAAGGGGAAAACTCGTCCTTATTTCAACCACAGAATGACAGACTGTGGTCTGACCATTACTCCTTCAAGAGGGGACAGTGGGGTTCTAGAGGATGGTACCATGAAAACTCTACAGAGTAGAGGTCCAAAAAAAGCCCCAACCAAACCCCAAAGTGGGAAATCAAATGTTGGGGTTGTTCTCTCTTCCCTTCCTCCCTAATAGAGAGAATATCGTCATGCCACTGCCTAAATCATGCTTAGTCTGGACTTCAAATCCTGACTGCAGTTCTGGTGGCTCCTGCCCAAAAGACCACACTAGAGCCAGAAGAGGTTCAGAGAAGGGCCAAAAGGAAGATGGGACTGGCTGAGTAAGCTGGGAAAGATGCAACCTACAGGGTGGCACGGGAAAGGCTTCCAACATCCTGAGAGGCAGGGAGAGAGGGGGCAGCCCTTGACTGCCGCTGAAGCGGGAGTTCAAGTCTAGTATGACAAGCAAACATATATCGACGGAACTATTGAATCTTTTTCTCACTGTTTTGCAGCATGAATGGGAGAGACTGCAAGCAGTTAAAGAAGAACTGGTGTGGGAGAGAAACCTTCTTCAGGACTCAGTCACAGCCTCTGAAACGCGAGCAAATACAGCAACAGATAGGAATCACTGCCTTGAACAAGAACTTCAAACTACATTGTCTATCTTAAAAACGAAAAATGAGGAAGTGGAAACGCAGCGGGAGAAAATCCAGATGCTCCAGAAAGAGGCAGCCCAGGGACAAGCTTTGCAGGAGACTGTCACTCATATGACTGCCCTCCTGTCAGAGAGGGAGGGAGAAATGAAGTTGTACCAGGAGCAGATGAGAATGCTGGAAAAGCAGAAAGAAATGCATAAAACTACTCTCGATGGGGTTATTAAGGACATAACAGAGAAAAAAGAGAAGATGGAATCCCAGCAAGAACAGATACGGGACCTGGAGAAGCAGCAAGAGAAACAAAGGATTGCTGTAAGCAAAATGAGCAAAGACTTGGAAGAGAGAGATCGGGAGATCAGATCCCAGCAAGAACAGATACGGGACCTGGAGAAGCAGCGAGAAATGCAGAGGACTGCTGTCAGCAAGATGAGCAAAGAGCTGGAGGAGAGAGACCAGGCGATCAAGTTCCAGGAGGGGAAAATAATGATTCTAGAACAACAGGGTGCATCACAAGTGAGAAACCTGCAGGCGGATCTTGATCATATGAAAGGAAACTTGAAGGAGAAAAACATAGAGCTTATGTCTCTGACTCGGCAGATCCAAGAACTGGAAATGGAGAGAGCACAGGTGAAACCGCTGCATGCAAGCCTTGAACAGCTGAGGGCAGTTCTTAAGGACAGAGAGAGTGAGTGTGATTCTCAAAGGGATCAGTTAAGACTCTTGCAGCAGTACAAGGAAGAGCAAGAGGGGTACCTGCAAGAGCTTCGTGGTAAAGTAGAGAAGATGATGCTTTCTTTATCTAAAAAAGATCAAGAGCTTGAGTCACAACAAAAGCAAATCCAGGAAGCTGAAGGAGTCATGGAGATGCAGCTGAGGACTGTCCGTGACCAACTGGAGCAGACCTCAAAAGAAAAGGACAGGCTCATAGACATCCAAAAGGAACAAGCAAGGAGCTGTGAGGAAAAAACAGAACAGATGAATGTCTTGCACCGAGACTTAGAACACACTAGGGCAGTACTGAAAGAAAAGGATTTAATGATTGACTCTCAGAAGGAACTGATTGAGACCTTCCAAAAACAACAACAACAAGACTCTGAATGGCAGAAGGAAATTCTGCAGCACCTTCAAGTGGCACTAAAGGAAAAAGAGCAAGAGATTTTGTCCCTTAGAAAGCAACATGAGGCATGCAAGGAAAAGGAGGAGAAGCATGAAGCTGAGCAAACGAATCTTCAAGCAACAAAACTGACTGTGAAAGAAAGAGAAAAAAAGATAGAGGTTCTGGAGGAGGCTATCTCTAAGCTTCAACGGGAAAAGGAGGAGGCAGCAATGCAGACTAAAGGTATGCTGCAAAAACTAGAATATGCTGAATCTTCTCTAAAAGCTAGAGATCAAGAGAGAGTGTCTTTGCAAGAGCATGTCCAGGAGCTTCGAGAGCAGAAGGAGTTAGAAGGCAAGCAGGCCAAGAGTCTAGAGCAGGACCTAGACAAAATGAGCCAAATATTGAAGGAGAACCACTTGGAGTTCCTCAAGCAGACAGAGCAAATTAACATGTTCCGGCTTCGTGGCGAAAGCACGGCAGTAGCACTAGCATCGTGCCAGAAGCAGGTGAATCTGCTTGAGGAAGTGGTGAGGAAGAGAGATGAAGACAATGAAACTCTTCTGCAAAAACTCCAGCACCAAGAAGAAGAACTGAAGACCTTGCAGAATTTGCAGCTTAGGCTAACCGAGCAGCATGAAGAGGTTAGACATCACCGAGAGCGAGAGAAGCTCCTGGACGATGCCTTGCGTGAGAGGGAACGAGAGACCAAGGCTCAAGGTGAGGAAATAAGAGCTCTTCAGGAAGATCTCCAGCATGTTCAGCAGAC
Source organism: Platalea leucorodia (assembly GCF_965183815.1). Classification (NCBI taxonomy): domain Eukaryota; kingdom Metazoa; phylum Chordata; class Aves; order Pelecaniformes; family Threskiornithidae; genus Platalea; species Platalea leucorodia. The sequence goes on from NW_028121386.1 coordinate 32,678, forward strand.
TCTGACAAAGAAGGATGAAGAGATCAAGTACCAGAGAGACAGAGTCAGGTATTTAGAGAAGACTCTGACAAGGAGAGAACAAGAGCTTAGGAGGCAGAGTGAACTGAAACAATTAACGTCAGCTTTGCGATGGAAAGATGGAGAGGACAGCCTGCAGAAACAAATCCAGAAACTCCAAAAATGGGAGGAAGCGGGAGCAGAGAAGAGGAGAGTTCTCCAGGAGAGAGAGCGTGCCTTGCAAAGACAGAAGGAGCTAACCCAGCAACTGGAAGATGAGCAGAAAGCAAAGGGGGAAGAATTGAAGCGGGTGACCGCTCTTTTGAAGCAGACTGAAAGTGAAGAAGCCAAATGGAAAGAGAAGGCACAAGCACTGACTCTTGCCCTTACCAAGAGTGAAAAGGCCAATGGGACTTTGAGGGAAGAAATAGCCATCCTGCAGAGTAAGGTTACAGAGAGGGACACGGACCGGTTTCATCATCAGGTAGGCAGCGTGATTGATCATCAGTCAACTAAAATGTCTCTAAAGGATTCTAATGATGCTTCCCATAAAGATATGGGAATATATATTCCCATAAATATATGACCTGCTTGGCCAAAGAAACTAGGATTGCAGCCAGCAGGCTTGCCTGTCTGTGTAGCTCTGGCCAGAGACCATTCACCTGCTGGAATGTTTTCTGCCCAGCCCAGAACTACTGAAAGAACTATGGAGCTTGCTGCTAAAATTAACTCAAGTCCAAAAGTGGGGGATGGGTAATCGGGTCTCTCCTATCTAGGCAAGCTTAGCCAACGTGTTGTGGTTAGGATTTGGCGTGGAAAGGAAAGGGCACAGTTGACCAGACTAATATACTAAACTTAGCGGAACGATGGCTGAACAGCAGCTACGCTGATGGTGCTTAGAAGATGCTTTCAGAGATTTAGATTTCTGAGGTCCAGCTTTTCCAGTGTATTGAAAATAATGGAATTGGTACCATTGCCTGATCAGGTTAAAGGCTTCATTGCGCATTCAGGATGTACTTGTGCCGCAGCCCAAAAAAACACGACGGCAAATTTGCCTCGGATTTCACCAACGTGATCTGGAGGAGGGCCCCTAGGAAGAGGGCATGTTGTTTTGGTCTGTGGACCAGGAGAAGAAGGGACTTAGCACTGTGCATTCCTGCGTCCGGTCACTCTCCCCGCCTTGTTGCTTCTGGCTCTTCTAACCTTTATGTGGCACCAGCGCACATAATCTCCTCTCTGAATACCCAGCAGGCTGTTGCAGAAGGGGAGCAGCTATCATGGCTCTCAGAGAAGAGACTCCTGTTGCAGCGGCTGGAACGTCTGCAGCAAGCAGTTGCAAGGCTGGAGCTTGAGAAGACTGAGCTGAAGCAACTCAGTGCTGAGCTCAAGAGGACTCTTGAGCAGGTAAAACAGGCTTTCACTGCCTCTGCAAAGCCTCACGGTCCTCTGGAACACAACACATTGCCACAGACAGCACTTTGGGGTCCTCTGCTTGTTTCCTTCCCTCTCCCGGTTCCCCCTGTGGACACACGCTTTTGTATTTTCTCTCTCTTCTGGCACCCCATTGCCTTCACAAATGCACATTCACTCTGGTACCACCCTTCTTGCCCCAGCGTCCCCATACACACACATTTGACACTCCTGTGTCAGGAACTGTTTCCTCTTGGTCTTTCTCTTCCATAGTCTACTTTGAGTGCCTTTTGCCCCCAACACACTCTGGTGCAATGAACAGTCTGAGCAGAAACCTCCTTGCCGTGATGTCCAGAGGCCCTTTTGCTCCTTGTTTGGTGGCAGGTTTCTGTGACCCTTTCTCCTATCCAATGTGCAGGTGGAACGGGAACGGAGGAGACTGAAGAGAGATTGTCGAGGTCGGTCGTTGCGAGATGCAGGCGGATTTTCTCTCTCTGACCAGCTCCAGGTGCCTGCTCCTAGACAGGTGAGAACAGAATCTTACTTGGTGGGAGGAGGGTCTGGCCATACAGAGGAACGACGGCAAATCCCAGAGGCAGCAGCCCCCCGGTATAGACCTAACAGAAGTCAAGTATAGACCATGGCCCTGGCCAAACTGGAGACCAAAAAGAAATCCTTGTGTTTTCTTCACAGGAGGAGTCTCACAGGTGCTGCAGTTGTCGATTAGCTGAGTTGTGGAACCAGGTGAGGGGTAGGAAAGCTCTCCTCAAAAGCTGCTGTGGCTGTACTGATGGGCGCAACTTTGCCCGATGCTACAGCCCGAGTATTGCTTAGCTGTCAGGAAGGGAGTACACCAGGCAGTGGAAATGCCCAGTCAAACACATCTGTTGGCCGTGGCCAAACAACATCATTCACCCATTCAAACCCATTGCTTCTGCAAATGGAGGCACTGTTGCTCCTCTTGCCTCTCCTCTTGCCTCGCCTCCAGGGATGTAAGGCAGTGCCAGAGCTTCTAGCCTTCAGGCAATCGTTAGTCTCGTATTGCTGTTCTGTGCTAATCATGATCCCAATATCGGACCGAGTCAGAGACCTAAGCGCTGCATGGACATCTGTTTGGTCGGTGTAAGAATGTACATTCCAGCTGCTGAACCCTACTGCGTCCTTTGACAGTGGTATCAGCAGTAGCAGCAGTCACCACACTTCTCTTCCATGTCCTTTTATGGGTCTGGTACACCCTGGTCTCCCTGAGGATGTGAATCTTCACCGGTGTTCAGGGCAAAATGCATGTAAGATTTATGCGAGTAAAGTATATGATGCTTAGCTCTGGCAAGTGAGCCAAGAATGCTGCTGAAGCCATCGGGTTACAGCCTAAGGATGTTTTTACCTGGAAGTCTCGGTGTCTGAAGTTCTGTTGCTACGGATAACTAACTGAACCGCCTTCCCCTCGTGACTGTTGTGTCTGCCTGCCCCGTGGACCTACTTCAGCAGTTCAGCAGGAAAACGAAGGCGCTCTGCTCAAAGAATAGTCCTCAGCTGGCTAGTTAGGGCACTCCTCTGGGTCTGGGAAACAGCGGAACTGGAACTTGATCTCACGCTTCCTGGGAGATGCTCTTAGCAGCAGATGGCCGCTTCTCCCACTCACACCTCTGGGTTACCTACCAAAGCGCGGGAGGGTTTTTCAGGCTTCCAAGCCAGCCTTCCCAAAGGTGCCCTTGTTATTTCAGAGAGAAGGTCAGACCTGACCCTCTCTTCAGTGGTGGCATTCCCTAGCCTACGCATATTGTTTGCTGTGAAGTCCCTTTGCCGTCTTACTTTCCGTGCGCACGACTGGCTTCTAATTCAGCGCCACGCATTCCCCTTCCGGAGCTGGCTGCCTGAGTTTCACATCTAGTCTGCTCTAGATGCTTAGCAGGTTAGGGTCCCACTTTTTATCATCGCCTTTGGCTTTATGTTGACAGACCTTGGTATCGTAATTCAAACGTAGCAGGTTCCATAAGCCATAAAACTCCTTTGGGAATTGCTTCTGTTATTCGAGTTCACTCGCCAAGAAGGAATATTCTCATATTCCTAGCTTGAGGTTGGGGATTGCATTGCCATGTGGAACACAGCCCTTGGCAAAGCGCACGTCACTTTGAAAACAGAGGAAAACCTCTGACCTGAGCCGTTTTCCCCGAAACAGCAAAGCGCTGAGCACTGCTCCCAGTGCTGGCATCTCCTCCACTCCAAAGCAGGCAGAGGGGAAGGCGCCAGAGCTGCTGTGGCTGCGCTGCACTGCAAACCTAACAGGAGGTGAGAGCAGCTGGGTCTCTCGCGCCAAAAAGCCCAGCAGGCACAACCCTGCGTTGCCAGGAAATTATAATAGAGTTTGAGGACTTTCAAGGCCTCAGCAGTCCTTTAAGGCTCATTTCCCCCCCCCCCCGCCCCGGGCTTTGTTCATCAAATTATGCTCTGCTCCTTTGTGAAATGCTCTAACGTTAGGAAAAATGAGCGTTTGCTCCCTTTTCACGTGCTAGCTGTCAAGTTTTCAAACTAGGTCATAACAGAATGGTTCCTCGCTACCTTGTGTAACCAGTAGTCCTCCTGCTGAGGAAAAAGCATGTGGAACTCAGGTGTCAGTAGCCCAAATCTCTTTTTTGGAAAAAAGAGGTGGGTTACTAAATCCTGTAGGGAACCTCTGTCTTTAGTATACGTGTAATGTGTCAGTGCTGTAGGTGTGAGTTGCCGTTGCCAGAAAGAAACTTGAATTGTTGATGATAATCTGAAGTTCAGTTTGGGGTGACTCTGGGAACCTGTTACTTCCCGTTCCACAAGGACCAAGTGTTTGCGAGGGCTGGAGTTAGAGGGCGCGTCTTCCCTGACAGCCGGTACCGTGGAGCTACGGATGGTCCTAACAGCGTGGGCCTGTCTGAGCTCGGCCTTTTGCCTCTTTCAGGTGTCCCTTCTGCAGACGCAGCTGGCACAAGACTGCTGTGCAAAGACCAGCCGGAAGCTGCCAGAGATTTGCCAAGAGCTGGATTCCTCCTCAGCAGCTGTGGCCAGGGAGCCCAAAGCTGCTGTTCTGGAAGCAGAGACTCGGAAGCTGGGTCAGTCTCTGAACCGTCCTGTGCCCTAGAGGACCAGCTGCAGCATCGTGGGGTTCCGGTCTTGTGCCCTTCCCAGAAATGTATTATGTTTTGCTGTGGGAAATGGGGGTGCATTTGTTCTGCTTGCGTTTGGAAGCATCTCCGAGTGCAAGTGATTTTTTTTAATTTTTTTTTTTAAATAAAAGAAACTTTGCAGGACTGTCCTTTCTCAGTAGCAAAAAGCAAGTGGTCGGTAAATACGTGGCTTAGGGAAAGACTATACTAGTTTTTGACCTGCACGAGTAAGCTATTACGAGCTGTTGTCTGATTTAACCTCTTGAGTTCACAGCCGTTCCCTGTGAGGAGAGAGGGAAAGGGAGGTGTTATCAAAATGAAGGGGTGGAGAGCACACGCCAGGGATTGAAGGTGGGGCAGGAGAGTGGGGTTTTTGCCTTCCTTTCATGCTTCAGCACAAAAAGCGCTGGCACTCTCCCGAGATGATCTGCTTTCCGCTTTGTGGCTGCGACAGCCAGCCCGAGGGACAGCTGGGTTGTTCTCAAAAGGGCACTGGTAGCAAACTGCAGACCTTCCAAAGACAGAGGCGACGGAGGCGACGGATGGGAGGGGGAGGATGTCAAGCCGAGTGAAAACTGCTCTCTCCCTGCAGCTTCGCCTCGGTATCAAGCCCCTTCAGCTAACCGCTCTCGGCACAGTCAGCGTCCCTCGGGTGTCCTTCAGAGGCCCGGGGCCGTCGGCAGGGTGGGTCAGCAGAGGGCGCGGCGGCAGCGAGCACCTTCCCGCCCCGGAGGCGACCGGCAGCCCCGGCCCCGCCAGCCGCCTCGGCCGGCTTCCGGGGGCGGTGCGGGCCCGGCCCCGGAAGGCGGGTTTGCTTCCGGGCCGCGCGGCGCCATGGGCTCGCTGTGGCGGCTGAAGCGGTTCGGTGCCTTCCCCGAGACTCTGAAAGACTTTCGGGGCAAGACGTGCGGGGCCGCGCTGGTGAGCGGGCGGGGTGAGGGCGGCCGGGGGCCGGCGGGGGGGCCCGGGCCTCGCCGTGGGGCGGCGGCCGGCCGGGGGGACCTTGCGGGCCGGCGCTCGGCGGCGGGAGGCAGCGGCTCGGGGTGGCGGCGGGCGGGCTGAGGCGAGGCGGGCGGGCGGCCGCGAGCGGCGGGGCTGACGGCGGTTCTCGTCAGCGGGCTGATCGTGGTGCTGCTTTTCTTCTCGGAGCTGCAGTACTACCGCACCAAGGAGGTGAGCGGCGGCGGGGGGGGGGGGGCCGGCCCCCCGGTGCTGCCTGCTGCCCGCGGTGCCCCGGCGGAGAGGCGGCCCGTGGCGGCCCGCCGTGCCTCCGCACCCGCGCCGAGGCGCCGCCTGCTCCGCCGCCTCCTCCGGGCTCCCCACGCAGCAGCTGCCGCCGCCGCAGCAGCTGTGTTTGGGTTTTTCTCTTTCCCCGAGCTGGTCGTCCTGACGATGGGAGCGGGCTGCCCTCCCCCGAAAGCCGCTTGGCGCAAAGGTTGGCTTGTGGCCTCCTGCAACGCTGTCGCAGGAGAGCGTCTCAAAGTCTCTTCTCGCTGTCTCTGCTGTCTACAAGCAGGCAATCCAAAGAAAAGAAAGCAGGCGCAGGAACCCCCTTCCCCACCCCAAGTTCTAAGATTCCCAAATTATTGTTGGTCTTAAAAGTATCACAAATGGCAAGCATTTAGCTACCATGGAAGGTGTGGGAGGCAGCAGCTCAGGTGTCTGGCAAATCCCACATCTTAAAAATCAGCTCCTGAGCCAGAGCAGTCGAGGGAAAGAGGCCTTTTGGTTTGCTGCCAAGTGAAACAGGACTCTCTGTTTTTCCTCTGTTCCTAGGTTCATCCGGAATTGTACGTTGACAAATCAAGGGGAGATAAACTGAAGATCAATCTAGATGTTATTTCTCCACACACGCCTTGTGCTTGTGAGTCAGACTTCTGAACGCTGGGAATAATTTTCATACTTGCCGAGGGCCCGAGAGGCTCAGTGTGCCTGGTGCTTCCGCGTGCTGCGCTGCTGCTTGGGCCGCGGACAGGGAGGAACTGCTGATCCCTTGCGGTTATGCGGTGGTTCCAGCCAGGCCCACTGGGCGCTTAAACCAGCGCTTCCAATCGGATCGGGCCGCGTTATTTTTCTAGATTATAAATGAGGCTACAATATAACGCCACTTGCATTTCTGTGTGGTGGTGTACTTTGTCAGAGAGCTCAGTAATACCGAAAAAGCTGGCACAGAGTTCGCTTGGGACTCAAGATTTGACTGTATTGTTGTCGAAAAACTTGAGAGAGTCTCGTTTGGAAGTTACTTGACGAGGCACGACTTTTCCTTGACTTTGGTACTTAAATTCTGACTGTAACGCCAATGCCACGTGGTAACCTTTCTCCAAAATTTTTAAAATCGGAATGCGTGTTAATAATCTGGTTACCTTTTAGCTAAATTGAAAACAAAGTTGCAGGACAAAGCGATGGAAAATTTTGCAAGTCTTGCTGGGTATTACTGCTGTGCACGTTACCCGACTGTCCGCCAATCTTCCCTGCCTCTTGTTCTGTTGTAGTAATTCCTTTGGGTCGTGCATTGGGCTCTAAAGGTAGTGAGTCTGACTTCCTTCTGACCACCCAAGATATTATTGGTCTTTGCCTTCCTCACATTTAAAAGGGCGTGGGAAGGCCAGAGAGGCTGGAAGCCTCTGCTGTTTTGTGCAGAGAAGCTGTCGGTCTTACAAGAGAGCATGTAGCCAGCCAGCCAGTGCATCACGGTGCTTCGATACCAGGCCGAGACCACAGACCTTCTCAATCCTCCTTGTGAAAAGAGATCGCAAGGAAATGTGCTGATGTTGAAGGGGGAAGGGTGAGGGGGTAGAGGGAGGAGACAGCTTTCAGCCGATTTTAAGCTTAACTCGTGAACTCCTGAAAATGGTTATGGGCTTTGAGGGGTTTGGTTTTGTTCTTTTGCCTTGAGTGTATTACCTTTCGGGGTAACGCTTTCTGTGGCAGTTGGAAACAGTCCTTCTTGTACACCAAACCAGACCCTGTATTTGGAAGGGTCATTTAGGGTGCTGCAACGTGCGTTTTATTCCCTGTACGTCATTTGGCCCCAACCGTACCTGCTCTTCCAGTTTGGCCCGCTGGTATCCCCCTCGCTGAAAGATTCTGTGTTTTCACTGGTTGAGTGCTTCCTCAGCCTGCCACAGGCCATAACAAATGTGTGTTTATAGCCCACTTTCCTTGCTCGCTGGTTTCAGATTTGAGCATCGATGCCGTGGATGTAGCAGGAGAGCAGCAGCTGGATGTAGAGCACAATCTGTTTAAACGACGTTTGGATAAAGCTGGCAGTCGTGTGACTCCAGAGGCCGAGAGACACGGTAAGATGCTAGTCTGCCTTTCTTGGGTGCATGCTCTCGTAGTCTTTCCATCCCTGTATGCCTGTTTTGAGATTCACGGGAACAAGTGGCAGCTGAAGAGCATTTAAACACCACAAGCTCTTGAAGAGTTTATAGCACGCCAATCTATTAAACTGGCGGATCAGACAAACTCCTATTAATACTCGCTACTTTTGTGAGGCAGATCTTTGCGTAGTCCCTCTGAAATTACGACAAGGACTCGTGGATGCATTTCAGGCATAAAGCTGCTGAGTTCCTGGTCTTTTGCGACTAGAAATCAAGCAGCTGTTCTAGCAAAGCTTGACTTTGGTTGTGTCTTTAAATGACAGTGGGCTGACAAATGGGACGACCTGGTTAGAGGAAAGAGCGTCTCTCCGGGGAAGGCTCCGGTGACTCGACCCTTAAGCCCAAACTTGCACCTTGCTACGTTTGCTTTGCATATAATGTTAATGCATACCTGATAAACATATTTTAGCTGATTTATTGGTTACCAGTTGTAGTAAGTGGTCCTTGGCTACACAAAACTTCTCCTCTACCGTTTTTACGCGTTCTGACTCATCGTTGTACCTCGATACACAGCAGAAGCGACTCTGTCAAAGTGTCGCAATCCAACGGTAATACCGTCCTGACTTTTCCCTTCCAAAACGTGAGCTGCGTATTACCTTTTCTGGGAGATAGTATAGTTCTGCCTGTCAGCACGAACTAGATTTGTTGATTTGTATCACTCAGATTTAACTTTTCTGTTCTTGAAGTTGAAAGGCTAAACCAAGGCAAGAGCTGAACGATCGGTAGGTGCGAGAGTGTCTCCCGTTGTCACGGGAATGGGGTGATAGCGTTCTTGCTATCGTGTCAGCGAGCAGCCTTTCTGTATTCAGAGGTTGTGGCATTACAAACGTAATGTCCAGGGACAAAACCAGCTTTTCTGTATCTAATTCTCTGTTAACACGTGTAGGCCTCCTGCCTTGCTAGTATTGCCAGTGTCCATTGGGATCAGTCAGTCTGAACCGGTTGCTCTGACTCCTTATATAATCAATGGAGAGGAAGAGAAACTCGTAGGGAGCAAACCGTCTCACCTAGAAGAGGCATTTTAAGAGAGATCAGATGCATTGCAGGGAAGAAGCAATTTCTTCTGCTGTCTGGGAGAAGCACGCGGCTAGTTCGGTTTCCACCACCCGTGTTACAAGTTAGATCAGAAGTATCCGCCCATCTGCATTAAACTCTCTGATTATCAGTTTCTGTTAGTAACACTGACGTTCAGTCGGTTATTTAAATGGCAACTATAGCAGTATTGACCTTAAATTTGGGAAAGCGTACCCAAATTTTATGGAGTAGTATCTGGAGGCTTTTCCTAATCATAGTTACGTTGAAATAGTTCATAGCTTAGTGATTTCTATGGTAGGCTGCATTCTGTGCTTGGATGTCATCTTACTCGTTTCCATTCAGTGACAATAAGCGACTGAATTCTTTATCGGTGGTTCTTATCGTTTCCTTCCTTTTAACATGGACAGAGTTTTCCAGTTTCACCTATCACATCTGCGTGCAAGTCGAGGACCGCATTAACAGCAAGAAACCCTGCATGTAGAGTTTTATGTACTGTGTTTTCTTTACAGTGTCTGAACTGTGTGCGTTACCTCTGGGTGCTGGCTCTGAGACAACAGGCAGCTAGTGGTTATATTTAAAAAGCTGTTACTGGTTGCAGTATCTTGAAAGACTGCATGTAGTGTCCAGGTGTTCTTGTTCAAATGGTGGCAGTCACGGCTTTGACAAAGCATAGCAGTTATTCAGCTGTGTTCTTCCTGACGCTACCTTTTAGTGTAATTACAAGATGAAAAGCCATACCGCTTTTTAAATAGTGACTTCTTAAGCGCAGTTTCAACTATTTTGAATGTTGTAAGCCTTAGAAAGAAAGCCTCGCACAGTTGTTTAATAATGGGTATATTTTCTTAAAAGTTTTTGTTTGCTTGATTGTGACTACCATCAAGTATTTGATTAAGGAAATAAGGTTAATGATTAATTTTCAGTCGTATTTCATTCTTTCTAATTAAAATCTCTTTTTTTCTGTGGCTAATACGAAATACAGGCATCTTTAATACTCACTTCTGTCCACCTGTTATACCTTCCAGTTCCAACAAACAAGGCCCTGATAACGTTTTATCCCCTCAGCGGTGTCTGACGATGTACCTTGTCACCTTCCCCATCATTAGTTATCAAAGGAGCCATCTTTTCAAGGCTTACAGAGGGTAGTGCAGCAGCGCCTAGATAGTGAGCCTTGGAGGGCTTTTGTAACCCAGGGGACTTGGTCCTGTCCTTCAGGATTTGTGAGTTGAAACAGCTTGATTTTTAAGGGGGCCTCTTATTATAAGAGCTAATGGTTTTCAAACTTTTAGACGCAAAATTCCTTGGCTCACTTATTCCTAACTCCAAAATTTGCAGACCTTTGATATTTGTTTTGGTTCTTGACAAAACAAAAGTCCTGTTTGAGTTTTCTGTAGGCTTCTCCTGCCCTTTGGCGGGGTTCAGCTGTCACCAGCTGTCATCTCCTCTGTTACAAGTCTGTTACTCTTCAGCCTTCTGCACATGAGAACATAAAACTCCACGAGTTCGTGCTCCAGCCATACTGCGGCTGCGCATTCAACACACATGCAGCACAGACGTGGGCAGAATTGTTAAGTCACGAAGAAGGTAGAAATGCCTTGGAGATTTCTAGTGGGCAGTGGTTAACGTGTGTGCCTTCTCAGCATTGTCATCCTGGAGGACTGGCTGTCAGTTTTCCAGTCGGGAGACTCCTACTCTGAGCTTGTTTCACAGCAAGAGATAACCATGGTCCCTACGTGTCTTGGGACAGGATTATGCGTTATGCACCGTTGACTGCGGTGGACTGCTATTTAAAATTTTGTTTGTGTCCTGTATCAGTTGCAATTTACTGATTTGTCTACTTTAGAAAATGTTTTAACAAAGCCTTTACGCACGTAACATCTGATCGGTGCTCCAGCAAGGCTTACAGATAGCCAGTTCTTTCTATGGAGGGTGTTCTTGAGATGACAAACACTACTCTGCTTCTTGGTCTTACTTCCACGCCTCAACAGGCTCTGTGCGTGCCATTTCAGGTGGGCTTCGGGTGCAGGATGTGCAGCTTCCGACACAAAATCGCTGCGTTCATGTGTAGAACAGTTACTGTGCATAGAACAAAACAAGAGTACAAGACAGTGTTTCTAGACGTGCCTCATCACTTTGAATCATCTTTTGTCTTAGAGCTGGGGAAAGAAGAAGAAAAAGTGTTTGATCCAAATTCTTTGGATGCCGATCGCTGCGAGAGCTGTTACGGGGCAGAGTCAGAGGACGTTCGGTAACCTTTACACCTTTTTCGTATCTTCGTAGCACTTGGATTAATACAGTTGTGCTGCATGCACATTTTTTCCCAGAATGTCTATGCAGGTCTGGGCAATGAAATCCTCCTGGGCATGTGTTCAGAGAATGATGAGAACTGTTGTGGTTTTGGTATGTCTTTGGAAGCTGCACTCACGATTGTTAAGAACGTGCAGTTAGGTTGTCTAGTTTGTCTACATGCCTGTTTAAGGGCAGTGCAAATTGCACTACCTTTGCAGTCCCACAAAGGTCGTATCTCGGCAAACGGTATCTTTTCCGGGATTATTTGGTGTCCAGGGGGGAGCTGCGTAAATTATTTCACTGTTACGTGAGCTGTCTTGGAATAAAACCTGGCTATGGCCTTGCCTTCTCACTTCTGCTGCAGGCTTTGCATCCTTACAGGAGCAAAGACCAGACACCTATCGCTCACACAAACAACAGGTGTCATTTGGTGTTTCTCTTTCCTCCTACCTGCAAATTCTTGGAGGAATGGATCCGTGGTAGTGCATGGGTTCCGGACTACCCTTTGCTATTACTGTCTCTGTAGTAACTTGGTTTGTCCCATCTGTCAAGCCGCGTCCTTCCCCAGAGCTGTTTCCGTCTTGAGGGATTCATGATTCCAGCCTTCAACTTTTTCTTTGGTCCGGCAAAACGTGGAACCAAGAAAGAAAACTGTTTTTTCTGGTGACCAAGGTGTTCCCCAGAGGTCACAAAGTAATGAAGAAAGTTTGCCATTAAGCCTCCCTCCAGTGTTGACAGTCTTGCCCTTCAGGGAAGAGGAGAGGAGGAATAGAAACGGCCAGATGCTTTGTTCACACCGGGAAGTTCCAAACTGCTCAGAACTGTGGGACACTGATGTCGTTTTTGTAGCAGATTTCTTTGCCAAGGAGTGACTTGGCTGTTTAAATGGACAGGCAAAGCTGTCTTTAGACTCAAGCTCTGCATTAAATCAGCTTGCATCCTCATGCCAAAATCTCAAAAAGTACATCAAGAAGCTCAAGCTGCTCCAGGAGCATTAAGCCTCCTTTCCAAGTCCAGTCCCTGATGTTTGCTTTATTGGTTTGTGGAAGAAAACTCCACCAAGGATTCAAGTCCTGAGCTGGAGCATCTCTTTATAGCGATAAAGATGGTAAGATGGTGCTTGTGCTTTTGCAGGTGCAGGTGGAAGACTGGAGGCTTTTGAAAAAGTGCAACGCCTCCTCCTCCAGCAGGCCAAGTGCCAACAGCAGCAGCAGCTGGGCAAGAGGAGACAGCCAGGCACGCGGAGCAGCTCTGAGCTGTCCGCTCTGGAAGGGAGGCCAGTGAGTAGGAGCTGGGTGGATGCTGGGGGCCACCTCTGCTGTGCGGCAGCTCGTTGGTACCCGGGCCTTGGGAGAGGGTGCTGCCACACGGCTTGCAAGCGGTGCTTGGTTGCTGAGGAGGTGGTGTCTGGCTGGTGTGTGACGTGTCCTCGTATGAGGGTGGCTGTCAGAGACTGAGGCGCAGGTGCTTTCCTTCCTGTGTCTCTCGCACACAAGGCACTACCCCTTTCTGTCACAAAAGTGTGCCTGGGCACTCTCAGTGACCGTTTCTGCATGGACTCGCACATTTAGCACGAGCCTGTGAGCTGCACCAAATGGCTGCGCGGTCCATGGTGCTGGTTTCACGTCTGATTGAAGAACTCTGGTTTTCGTCCAAAGACTTCTGCATCCCAAGATGCAGCGTCCCTGAACCTGACAGTGTCCCCATACCCCAGCCTTCACTGCCTGTGGCATCCTTGTTTCCTGTAAGGGTTGCTTTCTCTGTTCAGTGCTTTCCACGCTCTAAGCTTAAGGCAGATGAGCAAACTTCCTGCTGCTCTTCTGGCCACTTTATGCCTTCTGGTGGTTTGCCCGTCCCCTTTCCCAGGTGAATGTAGGAAGGGTGGTGGGCAGGGCCCGGGATATCTGAGCTGTAACCTCTCCTCAGGGAGCTCCTTCCACTCCTGGGCTTCTCTGGTGTCAGTGCTCTGCTGTTCCTTCAGTTGGCTGCAGCTTTTGAGCTGTCTAAGCTATTTGGGTAGGTGTGTTTTGATACTGAGAGAAGCGGAGGTGTTGGAGGTAAGGGCTTCAGGACCAGTCAAGGTTCAGCAGCATATATTGTAGAAAGTACACTTGTATGCAATTTTGGGGTTTTTTTTCAGGTCAGTAATTTTGTATTGGGTGTTCAGGGGTGGCAAGGTGGTTTAACGGTATGGTTTTGGTTTTGGTTTTTTCCCCAAGTGCTTTGTATTTTCCTGGACTTCCTGACTTTATTGAAGATGGAACCTTGTTTTTTTTTCACCAGTTTTGCTGCATACTGTGCAAGTTGTTGATACCATTCCTTAGCAGGACTGATGGTGAGATAATCTAACAGGGGTTAAGATGCATACATCTTGTCTGCATCCGTATACGGGCTTTCAGCATTTTTCAAGAAAGCAGCAGGGACATAAGGCATAGTGTCTTTCAGGGTATGGAACAGCTCATCACCTTTCCCGATCACCGACAGAGTACCATGTTCTCCCTAGAGCCTTTGCAGCTTGCAGCAGGCCCCTCAGAGATTATAAGCATCAGGACTTCACTTATTTTGTGGGTCTGTAGCAGAGCCCGGAGTCTGTGGGAAGATGGAAGATAGGAGGTGCTCGCACAACACAGGGCACAGCTTGGAAGAGCAGCTCCCAAGGAGCAGCTGACACGGGGAGTACGGTGGTGCAAATACAGGGCAGGAGCTGTCAGGAAGGAGTGGGCTTCCTTCCCTGAAAGCTCAGGAGAAGAGAAAGGGTTTCTAAAGTTTTGGGACCAGGGGATGGTTGGGAAGGGGAGGTGGGTTCATCAGCCTTTCTCAGATGGGTTTTGCAGTTGGATTTGGGTTTCGCTGAGGTCTGTTCTGGTTTAGTCTCTCCACAGGTGACGGGAGGTACGACAAAGGCATGAGAGACGCAGTGTGAACTGTCCGCGTCACAGCGTGCAGGGTCAAATGTCAGACAAGTCCCATCTCGGAAAGCATTAGGTACATTCAGGTATACACTAAAATACACCCCCAGAACTCTGAGGTCTCTGCTCCTCTGTGCCTTTTCCTTCATTCCCCGACTTAATCTTTGCATCCATCCCTCCACCGTCTGTCCATATGTCACTATCATTGCTACTTAGAGGCATTGACTAGGCACTTATTTCCAGTGCAGGCTTCTGTCATTGTGTTTCTTCGGATTTCTTGGAGAAGAGGATGCATATTATTTGTGCTCGTAATGCTCTCCAGCTAGGGGTCTTGTCTTCATCATAGTCTCTGGGCACACAGGCCTTTTCTATTATCACAGTTTTGTCTTTCCTTAACTGTCCAATGAGGTTTGCTCTAGTATCACTCACGGCAGTTATGTTCTCTTGTCCTTGTTTACCTATTGTGTTTTTTAGCACCGGTTTCTGTAGTCATAAGGTGTCTGTTTGAGGTCTTTGAGTCACCACGTCTTGCCACCGTGGGTTTTTCCATCAGCCAACAGGCTCCCTAATTTTGTAAGGGGCCTCATAGGTAATCAGGCTCAGGTGTCTCACACTGTTTTCATGAAGGGCCTCTTGTCCTTGTGGCTTCATCCGCTGGGTGGTATCGGTTGCTGCCTGGTGCAGTGTCCTGTCTTTTTGAAGGTTCTGGGTTTTTTCATCTTTTCTTGGTTTTGTTTGAAATTTTTTGAGCGGGGTTCTTTTGTTTATTCTTGCAGGTAAGGTCTGGTCTTCCTTTGACCTCCCAGTCCACATGGCTTTCGTTCCTCTTTTTTGCCAGGTATCCTCACCACTGCATTTCCATGATGGGAGTGGTGGAGAGGGGAGCAGAGCACTCGGAGTTCTGGAGCATCCAGGGAGGCAGTGTTGGGCTTCCTCTCGTCTTTGTGGGGCTGTACCCTGAGGAAGTCCAGTATTTGAGCATAGATTATGTGGGTACACTAATCCCTTTCAGAGTGTGTCAGAGGGTAAGGTTTTTGTTCTGTTTTGTGTGGGAGAAGACAGCGCTCTGACTGTTTTGGGGATGAGATGGGGTACACCTATGCTTTCAGGTCATACCTGATTTGCCAGACACTTTGAACTACTTGTATCTGGTTTTCCAGGTGACTCATGAAAGGGTTTGGGGCACACTGACAGCGGGCACTGTCACCAAAAGGCAAAGCGGAGTTGTAGCAGGAGTCTTCCATTTATGGAGATGGGCTCAGTCATCTCCTGCACAAACTTCTGTTCTGTAGCGATCGGGACAGTAGCATTCTTTAGATTTCTTAAAGAACGAGAGGAGGATGGAGCAGGCTATCAAAGCGTAATCATTTGTTTCCTTTAGCAGTACAGGTGCCCAAGGACTGACCCGCATTTGAGAAATGGCATAAGGACATCTGTGTTGACCATCAGCAGAGGAAGGAGCGTCCTTCAGGTGCCAAGGTGATGAAGCAGAGTCCTTATTTGGTCCATTTGATTTTCATCACCTGGGGGGGGCCTTGGACATGCGAAACGTGGTCAGTACGTTTGAGGCTATGAGGGATATCACAGATAGCACTCGACGGGCATTAGAACTGGGTGCCCAAGTCAGACTGACCTGACAGAACCGTCCCACCACCTGAAGTAGCACATACTTCTGTAGCTAGTTTTTAATAGCTCAGCCTGCATCACCTTCAGCCAATCTCAATTTAGATGGCGGTGCCGATCTCGTCGTCTTCAGCATCTGTCTGCACTCAGGCCTCTTGTAACTCCTATGCAGCTGTGGCTTAAGACTTTTTAGCGCAGCGTTATCTAACAGTAGCATTCTGTGTGCAAGCAGCTTCCAGCAGCCCAGTCTCATATCCCGTTAATGTCAACACTCTCATTTGAGAATGCTGTCCACAGAGAGGTTCTCTGTGCTGCAGTTCATGGAGTCATTTATGAGTGATTTACCCATAAAGGAAAAGCCTGTCATTATGCCAGCCACAGTCACGTGCTACCCATACCTCTTTTGGCATTTGCAGGCATGATTTTTTTCAGCTCTATCTGTTTCCCCTTATATTTGAGTCAGCTGACAGTAACTCTTAACTTTTGTGTTGGTGTGTGGTCTGACCTATTCTTGCAGTTAAAGTAATAGGTCTAGGCTAAGCAAGATGGTCAAGTGAAGTGCGATGGCAAAGGTGAGTGGACAGCACTGGGGGCTGTGGTGGGGGTGAGGTCAGTTGCTTGGGTTTTGTGCTTTTGGGGTCTCTCTGTTGCCAGAGTATGTAGGTCGATGGGATTTTTACTCTGTTTTGCATGGCCAGCTCTCTCTCAGAAAGCAGTATATAACGTCTGTGTGCCTCTCTGCATTTTCCTGACACAGGCCCAGCATTGAAGGCTGCCGTTCCCGAGACATCGGAGACGGACCGACTATACGAGTGGGCACCTCATGCAGCCATTGACCCCAGCGGTGCAGCACGGGAGGCACGCAGAGCAGTGTGAGCCTGCTGGGGGACC
The DNA here is from genome assembly GCF_965183815.1 of Platalea leucorodia. Taxonomy (NCBI): domain Eukaryota; kingdom Metazoa; phylum Chordata; class Aves; order Pelecaniformes; family Threskiornithidae; genus Platalea; species Platalea leucorodia. Next base: position 49,349 of record NW_028121386.1, read on the forward strand.
GGGCGAATCCAGGATGTGGCTACTGGGATGGAAGAAAGAGGAGGGACGGGTGTATACTTTTTATGGGTATTGCTGTCTCTCTTTCTTGAGCCTGCTGATGTAACTGACTCAGCATGGCAGATTGGAGCACAAAGCACAGATAGACAAGGTTAGTGGAGTGAAGAAGTCAGCCTGGGGATGGTTTACTGTTTGTTAGAGTATTTGTCAACATGTAGCTGACTTTGTTTTATTTTGCTGCAGATGCACAGCAGGGAGCCGGACACCAAAGGGAGATGGCAAGTGGAGAACCATAGGAAGTTGGTCTGCGCCCAGGGATGGAAGGAATAGTTCTATTGTTGGTGCCTATATGACCTGTTAATGCTGTGTTTTGAAGGCGTGAAACAACTCTTGAAATTGCACGCGTAGCAGGATGTCGACCCCTGGTGAGTGTGAAAGGCAAGGTGCGACACCAAGCCACAGCGGCAGTTATTTTTGAGCTGTCGCATTGTTTGCGAGCAGGTGGCTGCTTCCGGGCACAGCAGTCACTTTGTCTCGTTGGTTTTCTAGGTGCCATGGGAGACGCTGGCCACAACATCCAGTGTTGGACTGGGAGCAGTTAAGCGTTAGACTTGCAGCTGGCTGTCTCCTGCAGCCATCATCTTTGTCTGGCAGTATTGTCAGACTTTTGGAAATGGCATAGACCAGACTTCAAAGCTGGAAGGTATAAAACATCAGCTTACCCAAAAAGCCTTTGAAGCAGATCAAGCAGTAGCTGGACTGCCGAGTCTTTTGTGCTTCCCGGTGGGATACAGGAGATGCTCGCACCGTGATGGAGGAGGAAGGATGAGCACTCTCACTACGGAACCAATTCTGTCTTTTTGGTTTTTTTTTTTTTTTTTTTTTTTGTCTTCTCCTAAGTGCACGAGTTAAGTGTTACAGGTTGTAAGTTATGAAACCTCATGACCTGAGTGGTGAATAAGTGAATTCATGTAATAGACTAGTCTGGGCAAAGGGGACCGAGCCCTGTTTGTCATGTTTGTTTGTTGTATTTCTTCATGAGCTCATGAAATAAAGCTCAATTCACAGAGTACGTTGTCCTGTAAATTTGAAGTTTTCTCTCCCGTACCATTTTTTCTCTAACTGCTTGCAGTCTGTCCCATTCGTGCTGCAAACCAGGGAGAAAAAGTCAATAATGCCATCTCTCTCTGTTTGGTTTTCGTACTAGATTGGGAACTCTGGCTCCAGTGGCAGTCAAGTTTGAGCTTTTAGTAGAAAGCTCTAGCTGTTCAGTTGGCTTCCCTGTGCAACGGACCTTCTCTGCTGTCACTGCGGTCCTACCCGTCTTGCCCCAGCGTCCCCATACCCCCCCCAGCCAACACTCTGGGGTCGGGGCCCGTTTCCTCGCGCTCCTTCTCTCCCGGATTCCCCAGGGAGCGCCTTTTGCCCCCAACGTTCTCCGGGGCCGTTAACGGTCTCGGAGCAGAACTCGCTGGAGCAAGCGCTGCCAGGAGGGCCTCTCCCCCGCGGCAGCACCGCAGCCCGGCGCGGCCCCGTCAGCGAGGAGCGAAAAGGGAAGCGCTGCCACAGAGCGGACCCGAGCGAGCCCGGCTCCCCCTCCCCGCGGCCCGGCTCCCGGTCGCGCCCGGCGGGCAGGGTAAGCTGCTCCGCCCGCCCCGGCAGGCGCCAGGCCGCGGCCCGGGGCCGCCTGAGCGCGGTCCGCCGGGGCAGGCCGCGGAGCAGCCCCCGCTCCGGGGCCTGTCAGGCGGCGGAGCCCCGCGGGCGGCGGGCCCGGCTGGCGAGCGGGGGCATGGCGGCGCGGAGCCAGGCCTCCCTGCAGCGCCGGCTGCAGAGCTCGCAGGAGGCGCAGCACCGCCAAGCGGTGCTGGTGCGGAAGCTGCAGGCGAAGGTGAGGAGCGGGGGCGCCTGCCCTGGGGGAGGCGCCCGGGGACGGGCCGCAGTGGCGGTGTCGGGGTGCCGCGGCCGTTGGCGCCGCGCCGAGAGGGGACTCGGCGGCAGAGAGCTCGGGGGGCGAACGCGCGGCCCCAGCGGGGCCCTCCCCGGCGCTGCCGCGGGCGGGACGGCGCCGAGCCCGGAGGCCGGGCCAGGCTCCGGGAGCCGCCCTGCTCCGCCCGGCCCGCCCAGGCGTGCTGGGCGCCTCGCTCTGCCGCTGCCAGCCTCCCGAGCCTCTCGTTAGGTCTTTTCCGTAGTCAAAGAACGATGCCTGGCTTGCAAACGCCCTTGCTTGGCCGCGGGAGCAAGGGGCTGTCCCAGAGGCAGGAGTCGCGGCGGCGGGGGCGGTTTTGGGCGGCCCCGGGCAGAGGCAGCGCTGGCCCGGTTCGCCCGGGGCGCAGGAGCGCTGGCAGCGAGGAGGGTGCCAGAGCTGGGCGGAGGGTCGGGGCAGGCCGTGCCGTGCCCGGCCCAGCGCCTGGCGGTGGTCACGGCGCTGCTGTGCGGTCGTCCTGCTTTTCTGGCCCGTGCTTTGGTTTCTGCAGCTGAACAGAAATCCATATTCTGCAGTGGCTGGGCAGGGCTGTGGTCAGAACTAACTTTACTTGCGAAATATTGAAAAGCCGTTTTGAAAACTCCTTTCTCTAACTTCAAGGACCGACTGGACTTTTAGCCCATTGGCAATACTGATCTGGGGGTACATAGTGGCCATAGGCCAGGCATGGCTGGCTAAGTCTGTCTCATCCTTCTGCTTGCCGTCGCTATCTGAGGATGAGCAGATAGCGCTACGTGTAAAAGCAACCCTGTCTCAATTTCTTTAGTATTAGATAAAAGTGCAGCTTCCCTGTATCATAACACCTTCTTGTTGACTGCATCAGCAGCACTGTGAAATGCACTGTGCTTGGGCTGTGAAGACTTGGAGAAAAGCTAATGCAGGAGGAGCCAAGTCTGTTACAAGCTGCATTTGCTCATCTGCATTCTACGTATCCATCTAGGTAGTGCAGTACCGGACTTGGTGTCGAGAGTTGGAGCAGCACGTGGAAGCAGGAGGGGTGAGTGTGCAGGTTGCTAACTCAAGATAGCGTACGTAGCGTTCGTTAACGCAGACAAAAAGCTCCCCAAAGCAATGGCAGAGGAAACCAAGATTTTGCCAGCTGAGGATTTAAAGAAGCACTGTAAGTTTGCCCATCAGTGTTTTGTCCAGTTGCTGTTCTTAGAGCAGCCAGTAGTCCCAGAAATGCCAGTCCAGAAGACCCTATCAAGAAGGATTTTAATTTTGTGAAGGAGTGCTTTATTACTTGCTGGAGTAACATTTGTCCTAGGTCTCAGGAGAGGGCTATACTGCCTGTTACGTTCTATGGCTGTCTCTGAAAAAGAATCAGTTGAAAGAGCGTTTTGGAAGGCAAGAATGCTGGCGTTCAATGTACAGCGCTGGCTCTGTGCTTTTCTTTCTGCTTCACGGCTAACGTAAACCGAGGAGATGAAGGGTAGGAGAGAAGGAGGGTATTCCCAGGCTTCAAGTCTAAGTGAGCACTCACGGTCACGAGCTGAGGATACCCAGCTGTGAGAGTGCAACAGTGGGAGACTGAGGAGAGCTACTCACATTGAGTAACACCCTTCCCCTCCCTTCCTCCCCGTAGTCACGACACTGCTATGCCTGGAAGAAGCCACGAGCTCCTGAGCTACCAAAGAAACAGAGGGGAAAGCGATTGACGCTAACAGCAGTGAAAGGAACACAAGAATTTGACTAAACATTTCCTTTCTTCTTAAGGGATCCCTTCCAGGCAGGTGGGAAGCCACAGACGACCGCCGCCTGAAGAAAGCACTGCTTCAGTTGGAAGAGGAGCATCAAAGGTAAAATGGCTCTGTTTTGAGTGGGAGGTTGTTCCGGGTGACCTCCAAAGGTTGCTTTCCAGCTTAAATTATTCTATGATTCTGTAGGTGAGCTCCTCAGCAGAGCCCCATTTTAGGTTGAGAATCAAACCCTGGCAGCCTGAACATTTCATGGCACAGGAGCTTTCCTGTTTGGTTTTACCTGAGTAGCATATCCTGTGCGTGTATCCGAGTCCTCCAGTAGAGCACTTGGCACCACAGGCATCTTCTGCCACATTTCTTTCTCTGCTTTTCTTTCTTCCTCTGCCCAAGAGATAAATTGTGTGTGGTGTAAAAGTCATCTGTGTGGTGTGTTATGCATGTTGCAAGCTAAGGTGAGAGAAGCACAGCTCCCGTTTTGATCCGGAAGCTGAGTTTTGTGCTTGTTCACAGGGCAGCAGTTCTTGAAATTTTGTTCATGAAATGTTGCCTGGGTGGGATATTAGTCTGTGGCCCCAAAGTCATTAGCCTGCAGTGCTTGACTTTTCAGTTTTCGGTTGAAGGTTTCAGGTAAAGCTGTTTCTCCTACATATGTGGTGCTGTCTTTGTGGTGGGAGGTTTACTGGATCAGTAAGGTGGGGTCTTTGCTAGAGGTCTTACGCAGCGTATAGGACAAGGACAGGGAGAGGCTTAACAAGAAGGTGAGGGCAGCGGTGGGTACAACATTGCAAGGGAAAAGGCCATGGAAACTTGGAGTCCTCTCTGCGGAAGAGAGGTGGTCAGGACAACGACAGAGAAAGATGATGCATCCAGTGATTGGACAGCATGAAGGGGAGGCAAGACGTTAACTGTGGGCACCATCAAAGTTGAAGAGGAAGGGGGAACCAAAATTGTAGATGGAAACTGAAGGCTCAAAGCAAGGAGAAGCAACTGAGTTTGCCCTAACAGAGAGGTCTTACTTAATCCTAGAAAGCACTTCTACTACTTCTCCGTTTGACAACAAAGTCGGTGTTGAAGGAGTTGGAAAGTCGGGGGATGCTGCTTGTGGCTAGCAGTTGTTCAGTGACCTCATTGCTGTTTCTTTCTTTCCAAGATGTGAGAATCTGGCAGAAGTGAACACTCTCCTGTGGGAGCACCTAGATAAAGCAAATGAGGTTAATTCAGCCCTCAAAGAAGATGTTGGAAAACTGACAGCGGATTGGATGAAGGCCCGGGAGGAGCTGGAATTGAAGGAGGTTGAACGGTGCAATGAATGTGAGGTAAGGGTAGGCTACGGGAATGTCAGGCGTGATGCCGGAGCGGAAGGTGAATGCATTTTATTTCTGGCATGGAGGACTTGCTGTGTGAAAGTTGTGGCTACACTGGGGCTGTATTGGTGTTGACTAGCAGAAGACGGGGGTGTGAGATGGAGGAGCGTCAGCAAATTGTGGTGATGGAAGATGCCCACCTGCTGTGACCATACTGCTCGGCCTTAAAGGCAAATGCTTGCTGTTGCTGGACACTGTAGGGCAGTCCCACATGAACGCTCGTCTTTTTAATAGTTCCTAAATCTCTGTCCACGTCAGTGGAGACCAGAGAGGTCTGTGTGTTTTCACATGCAGAGCAGCCAACAGAAGAACAAGACAGGCCTCCCCTACCAATAGCCTGTTGTAAGCCAACCTGACACTGGTCTTGGAGGGACTTGTTTTTGTCTTCCGCCACCAAGACTGTTAGACACCTCTGCAAGGCGGGATGATGAGTCATCAGTTTGCTTTGCTGCTCTCCACTCCTGCAGGAGAAGTGGTGTGGATGTTCCCTTCTTTGAAGTCAGGTGGCAGGTCTACCGAGGATGCTTATGTGGTGCCTGTTCAGTCCTTGATGCCCCTGTCGGAATTGTTATTAAAGGAGACCTGGTGATGGTGGTTGTACTCTCTCCTATCTGAAAGACTTGTACAGTGACGGCGAAGGCTGAATTGGCATTTCTTTTTGTCTTTGCATGTTTAGCGTTATGACAGCTACTTAAGAGGTGAACGTAACCGTCTACTCAGCCTATGGCATCAGGTGGTAAACTTCCACCGTCATTTCCTGGAAATGAAGGCTGCCACTGACCGGTGAGTAGAAGTTAAGGCTAGATCTCTTGCAGAAGAAACGTAGCTTCCCTTCACACCTGCTTTTTGAGCCTTGATGTTACTTTAGTTGCAGCTAAAGATAGGGTTTCTCCTTTGGTAGTCTGAAGCAATGCCATTAAGCGTGCTTTAGGCTGTTTTCAGAATCATTTTGTTTGGTGCTAATTTTCAGATAAAACTGGGGGGCTTGGGCTATAAGCAGTGCAGAGGCCCTGAACAGATGAACTGGCTTTTACTGTTGCGCAATTACGTGCTTCAAAAAGGAGTCATCTGATAAAGATGGTGGTGTGAAGGTTCTCTCTTTCTTTGTTCTTCTTCAGAGATTTGTCAGAGCTGAAGGCAGAGCACATGAGGCTTTCTGGATCTATACTTGTAAACTGCTCCCGCCTAAGCTCTGGCATACAGCTCTGGGAGTCCGTCCCTCTGGGTAGACCTGTCCTAAAGGATCAGGCACAGCAGCAAGTGGAACAGGAAATAAGCCAGAAGACTTGGGAAGCGATGTGCTTACAAGTCAAGGGGGACATGGAGAAGAAGGAGCTTCAGAACAGGTAAATGTGTTTTAAACTTTGCTGTTACCAGCATTATCTTTTGTGGCTGCTTCTTGGGTTCATAGATGGGCTGCGTCCACGTTCAAAACACACTCATTCTGCACAGCCTTGTTTCTGTCCCTAGTCAAACTATTGCCTTCAACAGAATGGATAGGAAAAACTGTCTGACTGACAGAAGCTCTTCTGAGTAAGACAAGACTGGAAAAGGTCTTGCACATTACAGTGTTTTTGCTGTTAAACTGATTCTTGGTGAGAAATTGAGACCAGCATAAAGAGAGCTCTGTCTCCTGTACAGCCCTTTTGCTACCCAGGGCTGTGCTAAAGGAATTGGGAGGAATTTGCACAGGACCATCATAAGCAACGTAGCACCTCTGTACTGACATCTCCTTGCAAGACTGAGTACAGAAAGCCTTTGGGGCAAGAAGTGCCATTTTGGCAACATGAGTCATATTAACCTGAATCATCCTGTGATCCTATGATCATTGGATTGAAAATTCATGCACATCTCCCCGAATAGATTGCAAGCTCTTTCATCAATTCACTGCTGAAGGCAAAAGTAATTGTGTGACTAGTAATCTGGACTTAAACATCTGCCTTACTGAAAGAAGACCTTTGGAGAGTCTTATATGCAACGTATGAAAGAGGAGAGAGAGAACTAACGAGCAGGAAGCTGTTAGCTACCTGAAAGGAGGTTGTAGCGGGGTGGGTGTTGGTGTCTTCTCCCAAGGAACAAGTGATAGGATGAGAGGAAATGGCCTACGGTTGTGCCAGGGAAGGTTTAGATTGGATATTAGGAAAGATTTCTTCACCCAAAGCGTTATCAGGCATTGGAACAGGCTGCCCAGGGAAGCGGTTGAGCCACCATCCCTGGAGGTATTTAGAAGACAGGTGTGGACTGTGGTGCTTAGGGACGTGGTTTAGTGGTGGACTTGGCAGTGTTAGGCTTACGGTTGGCCTCGATGATCTTAAAGGTCTTTTCCGACCTAAATGATTCTGTGATTCTATACTCTTGGTTTTGGAAATAAGAATGTTTTTACGTTAAAAACTTAGTCTTTCCCCTCCTCATAGAGTGAAGGACTTAGGTGCACTGGAAGGAAAACAGTCGCTATTACAGAGGGAGTTGGTAGTCATGAGAGAGACACTAGAGGAATCGCACCTTCAGAGGGATCTGCTGAAGCAAGAGAACCATGAGCTTACAATGGCACTGCAAAAGGTATGGCCACCTTATTCCTAGGCAGCACTTGTGGGAGAGGGAGCTGTGATAGCAAGACCACCACAGATGCTGTTTCTGTGGAAGCAGAAGGGACAGGGACAATGCTGTTGTTCTCCTTGGAAAATGGTGATCAGCCCACACGGGCTCTTTGGTGTAGTTAGTCCCCACGTGCTTCTTGGGAGCACTGAACCGGGAGTATGTCAGAGACACAAAAGGGGATCTGCAGTTGCCGCTTGAAGTCAGGGATCTTCCTGTCTTTGTTTTCCTGTTGTTCTTTTGTCTCTTCAGGCAGAGCAGTCAGTGGCAGAGTTGACAGGGGCTCAGACGAAGCTGAGGGCTGAAGTAGCTGATCTACGTGTTGTAACAGCGAAGATGAGCAGTGTTAACGAAGCCCTTGCATTGGATAAAGTGGAGAAGCTGGAGAAACTTGTGTTGCAGGTGAGCAGAGTTGCCAAAGATCTTACCAGGTGTTCTTCTCCAGCTGCTGCCTCTTTTCAGACCTCTTGGCTTCAGACAGTATGACTGCCTGAATATGGAAATGTTCCTTTTTCTGTCCAAGCCAAACCTTCTACATAGTAAACCTTACTGTATTTTATTTCCTCTGTGCTTCTGTGGTTGTAGCTGGAGCAAGAGAATGACGTTCTGTCAGGTAAAGTGGACGAGATGGAGAGAGCAAAGATCTCTGACCAGGAGAAGCTGAACTTGTGTGAAAGAATGAATGAAGAGCTCTGCTCAGAGAAAGCCCACCTGGAACAGCTGCTGAAGAAAGCAGAGGAGCAACAGGAGGGGCTGCAGGTACAGCTGAGGATACTGGCAGAGGAGAAGGCAGAAACCCAAGAGAAACTCAGTCAGGTGAGACCAAAAACCTGGTGCTTTCTGGGTGGGCTTTTGGCTGCTTGGCTCAGTTAAGCTGTATCTGTTGCATTCTGCAGTGCTTTTGTCAAGGGAGATGTTTTCCATTTGTTGGAGCCTAGAGGGCGGGACAAAGCTGCAAGTCAGTGTCTGCTATCTTGTACTGCTAAGAATGGGAATGACATCTTGATATTGTTGAAATTGTATTTTAAGACATACACGCAGCTTTGAATTGCTAGAGCCTCTCTAGGCTTTGAGGAAGAGGAGGAGAAATAGATGATCACACAAGACTGTTGACTCTGGACTAACTGATTTCGGTACAGTGGAAAAAGAGCTTGGGGGAATCGTTATCACTGGAGGAGACTAGGAACTTTGCCATCATTTACGTGTCCATTTCATACTGTGCAATCTTGGGTAGTATGGGATAACTTTGAGAGGAGAATTGTTTGTTTCTGATGGTCTGTTCTCTGTTAGACAGTCTTAGTAAACTTTCAGCCCAAAGTACAGGAGCTCTTTCTCCTCTAGCTGATTCAGAATTGGCACTGGCTGGCTCCGCACAGAACTCCAGAGAAAGGACTCTAACTGTATTTTGTCTCACTTTCAGGTTTGCTGCCAGCAAGAGTCAGCTAGCAGTGGTCCGGAGCAGTTGCGCCAGGAGACCTCTTGCCAAGGGCACGCACTGGCCAGGGTGTCCAAAGAGAAGGAATTGCTGGTGCATGAGAAGGCTGCCCTAGAGGTGCGACTGGCAGCCACAGAGCGGGACAGACAAGGCCTTTCCGAGCAGCTGGCAGAGGCCAGGTAAAGGCGGGGAGGAGACCCTAGGCAGGACATTACTTCATGTGTGTAATTATAAAGGTGGTAATCATTACACGGGGATTTATTGCATCCTGTACGCTTTTGAGATGTTTTCACCTTCCATGGACAGAAAATGGAAGAATCTCGTGGGGGGAAAAGAAAAACAAAACAACAAAAAACCCCCAAACCAGTATACCATAATTTGAATGTTATTTTTCTGACAGCTAAAGCTAACAAAGCTCTCCTGAGCCTTGGGCTCCTGTTTTTGCCCCCTTGCACATTCCTGTGTGAAGTCCAAAGCAAGCCGATACAATTCCTCAGTATCTGGTACCTTGGCTCTGCACCGAGTAATAATTAAACCATGCAGACGTTTGCTGAAACCTGAAGCTTCTCTCTTGTTTTGGTTTCTTGTTCTGTGTATTTGAACATAGATCTTTCTTTGCTCATCAAGTAGTTTGACGTGGGATCTCTGGAATTCAAGGCTGTTATGTACGGACATTGTGAGTAGGACACTGCCATTTAGGGTGAAGCTAGAGGCTCATGCTGAACACCTTGAGGGCCTTCTGTTTCTAAGCTAACTTGTTACCTATGGTGCAGGACCTAGACTTGGTTACACCAGCAGCAGGGAACTTTTGAATGCTCGCCAGTCTTTGGGACTTCTTGCCCATCATTGATGTCTGCGTCCTGTACTCCTCACCACATGCTGTTTAGAGACAGGTGTCATGGAGAAGTTATACAGGGAAGGAACAAGATTCTGCCCTTCTGCTGCATCAGGTTTCTAAGATCAAATGCGAGAAGTTCTCCTTTTCCAAAAAAACCCCCCAAAACCAACCCAACGTATGGAGATGTTTGTCCTCCTCCTAGGTCTATCTTGGAAGACTCCTGAACTGGCAGAGCTGTACAAATGATGGTTTAGAGAGTGTTTTGCTTCTTGACTTTTACGCTTTACCACTCCAGAGTATGGTGTTAGCAAGGCTGATAAACACCATTTTGACGCAGTCTGTTTCTTGAGAGCTGCTGCTGCTTCTGAGCTCCAGCTTCTCTTATGTGATCCAGCTGAATTACGTTTTGTCAATTATTGGGCTGTGGCAACTATTCTTGCCAGATGTTGTTCTCAAGAGCCTTTTGTTGCCACAGTTTTGGACTCTATCATCTTTTCTGTTCTGTTTTAGAGACTGACCTTAAAAGGGAGCATATTTGCTTTGGACTGCCAGAGATTGGCGTAATCAGAAATATGTGCTTGTTCTCCTTCTTGAAGATACATCCTCCATTGTCCATCAAAGTAGCGAAATCCTACTGTTGCGGGTTTTACTGTTGTACCACTCGGGTGCCCCTTCACCCCAAAGGATGTTATCCTGATTGCATGCCTGTACTAGTGAGGCAGTGCTGTGTATTGTAGGAACCTGGCACACAGGACCCTGTGTGAGATCAGGGAGGTGTCTTCAGCTCCTGGTTCCAGAATCCTGTGTGTCAATCGCGGCAGCTGGTTGCAGTCTATGGATGTAACAATTTGCCTCTGCAGTACTATAACTTCCATGAGAAAGAGCGACAAGTCACGTGGGCTGCTGCCTACTTAGCAATGCTTAAAGAAAAGTAGCAAGTTTTTCTTTTGAACTTCCAACAGTTTAAACCGAAGGATACCCGTCTCTCCTTTCAGGTAGTCCTTGTTCAGGTAACATCTAGTTCAGGTTTCTTAAAAATGCTGCTACAAGCATGAGATTTTACTATATCATCTAATGTATTTCTTTAGTCCCTTTTACATACAGGGAGTCTGGAAAATTACCTGCCTATACCTATGCTATGAACAGCATTAAGAAGTCATGAGTCAGCCAGGGAAAGACTCTTATTCTGTCCCCCTGCAGAGCAACTTGGAAGTGCTGATGAGATAAGGGCTGTGAGCCTGGGAAAAAAAGCTGGGCTTTTGCTTGCTGGCACAGAGTTTGTGGGCACAGCTACCCGTGTGTCATAGATCAGACAACAGCAATTTAAGATTTGGCTACTGAGATCAAATTCGGCTGGGCTTTCTGTGTGATGCTAGGTCGTAAGTAAAGCCTGGGCATTCCCTCGGAGGGGCCTGCATTGCTATTTTAAATGGCAGAAATATGCTTTCTGTCTCCAAGTTTCCATGCAACCCATTTTGTGTACTCAGGGGTAGGGATCTTGAACCACTTCTTACTGGAATAACTCCCTGTGGGTGTCAGGAGCCAGAAATTCATTTCTCTCCGTATTTGCAACTTGTAGGTCAGTGAAGGAGACCCTGGAATCCAGCCGGTTGGAGGCTCAGCAGCACTTAGCTGAGCTGGAGATCGCCAGGAGCCAGCTTGAAATCCGCCTTCACACAGTCACACAGGCCAAGGAGGTGATACAAGGTGAGAGCCTCACGTGCATTGTTTCTGGCGATCCCCCTGCCTCGGGAGGATGTTATAAAAATAGCTCTCTGTCTGCAGTGCTTCTGGGGAGTGAAGGAGCTGGAGACAGATCCCTCCTACACTGAAATTCAAATGCCTTAAGGTTAGTAAAGTCAGAACCACTGTTTGTGTAGGCACTGAATCTTGCCATTTGTCGTGTTTGCAGGGGAAGTGAAGTGCCTTCAACGGGAGCTGGAAGCAGAGAGATCTCTGATGAGGCAGGAACGGGAAAGCATGGCGCAACAGCTCTTGCGGACAGAACAGCAGTATGACAAAACCCTCAGGCGTCGGCAAACCGATCATGAAGTGGAAATAAGGAAGCTCCTGCAAGACATGGTAGGAAACAATATGCTTTTGAATTCTTCAAGCAAGCTTTGTGGGCTGGCTTTAGAAGAGCGTGTGAAACGGCAGCAATCACCTGTCATAGGCCACACATTGCTAGGCCCGGCAGCAGAGCCAATGGCTTGTACTTGAGGGCACGTGAAGACCCACAGGACTATGCTGGGACAGTAAATGCTGCCACAGAGTCGGTGTGGGCCTAAGACGAGTTCAACAGAAGGTTGGGTGGTCCCCACGCAAAGCGTGGCAGCAAAGGGGGAGGATCTTACCAGATTCCTGTCTACCATGAGGTCGACTCCTAGCATTCCTGCCAACTGCAGTCGCGGGAACTTTGTTCCTGTCTTTCTGTCCTTTCATGCTTGACAGAGGTAGTATCTTTGGGCTTAAAGCATATAGAACAGGCCCCTTGTTCCTGGTAGTTCAGTTCGTGGCCTGCCTTGTGACTAGGGCATCGGGGTACTGGCCTCTTTCTCACCCTGCAGTCCATCTGCATCTTTTCATTGATGAGAATGGAGTTGAGCTTTGAAAATAGAGACTCGGAGACTGGAGAGAAATGCTGAGGTGAGAGGTGCTAGCAAACAGGCAGCCATCCGAGAAGGGCAGGTAACATCTGCTTTTCTTCCACCTGCTGACCCTCCTTTGAAGTTCCTTGATAGGACGTGATTGATGGAGGGCCCAAAGCCACTACTGTGCCCTGTTGAGGTGGGGGTTTGTGGGAGGCAAGAAGCTTCACCTTTTATTGAGGAGCTTGGCTGGGACTCCATCTTGAAGTCTTTTCCTCCTCTCATCAGGCAAGCGAGCGGGAACGGCACCGTTCAGAGCTACAGGAGATGCTGGAGCAATGGGAAAAGGAGAAGGCAGAGGCAGAAAGGGAGCACGAGAAGAAGCTGTTTGATACGAAGCAGAAAGTTGCTACCATGCAAGCTCAACAAGAAGAGGAACGAACTAGAGTCGAAAATGCCAAGCAAGAGGTAAAGACTGTGAAAGGAGAATGGGTGTGGTTTTTTTACTCTTCTGGGCTCCTTATCGATCCTTCGATGACTAAGAGGTTGTTGAAGATTCAGTCACGGATGGACCATGTTTATACTGCCAATCTCACTTAGGAACCTGTGCCTCCAAGTGGGCAGATAATGACCTAGGAGGCCAGCAGCATAGTGCTTTGAGAACGGGTGAGCCCATCCGTCTTTGAGTCTTACCACACAAATTTTTTTATGGGAAGTTTAAACCCGTCTTCTCTTTATTTCTGTGCAGGTCCTGCTGGAAAAGGAGCGTGAGAAGAATGCTTTATTAGAGACACTGCTCCAAACTCAGGGAGAACTAACAGAAGCCTGCCAGCAGCTGGAGCAGCTCAGGCAGGAGGTGGAAGAGCAGCGAGAGACTGGGCAGGTAAGTCTGACTTGTAGGGTAGGTTGAAGGAACGGGCCGTTGGCAATTGGACGTAAGCCGAGAGGGCCGGGTAACGGAGTGAAGGGCAGTAACAAGGAAATAAAACATAAGTCCTGCAGCTGAGGAGGCAAGGACTACTGCAGGCACTGAAAGCACCGAGCCTGGTAAGCTCCAGAGATCAGCAACAGGAAGGAAGGGTTACAACGGCAGCAGAGCTGGGTAGAAAAGCAGAAAGAAGTGGCTGAATGAATGTGATTTTGAGACAGAAAGAGAAAAAAGCTGGGCCTGATGGCACGGCAGGTCTCAGTAGCTTGCTCTCCATTTGTGTTTACAGAACATCACAGAAAAACTGCAAGCAGAGCTGCAGGAAACTCAGAGTAAGATCAAAGCAGCGGAGAAGAGGCAGAGGGAGGAAAGCCAAACCATCAAAGAGGAAATGAATATCCTTCTTCAGCAGAGGGATGGTCTACAAAAACAGGTGACTGCAACAGCAGTAGCTCCTCCAGTCATCAAAGAGGCGGTCTCTCACTTGCCTTTCCATTGCAGAGCAGCAGGCTGATGGGATAATCCCTCTGACTGCCATCATACTGTGGTCTCCATCTCAGCTGCTCTGAAGGAGACTTACTGGCCAGCTGAATCTCACCTGCTGCCCTGGACAGATGGGCTAGTCCTTTTGCCTGTTTGCCAGTAATGATCAGAATGGATCTCTGCTGGTCTTGCTTTCTACGGTGGTTTTTCAGCTGAACGTGGTGACCCACTTAGATTTTTAAACAAGTCAGCTGTATCCATTGTGAATCTGGTACTCTTGTGACAGGGTGAAATGTAAACTTGTTCTTTCCCTTTCCTCACAGTACGTGATACGGCTGACAGTGACAAGCTGTAGTCTCTGACTGCTTTGTTATGTTTCACTTGAGGTGGAAGAGTTGACATCGCAGCTAGCAGCCTCCGAAGAGTCTCTAAAGAAGGAGGCTATGACGCTGCGTCAAGAGGTGGTGTCTTTGGAAAGGAAACTCGAGAGCACTGAGAAGCAAAGAAAGGATGTCCTGGTGAGGCTGGCAGATGCCACAGAGGGCCATTTCTTACCTATTTTTTGGCCTTCTGTTAATACTTCTAAGGAGCAACTTTTTCCAGTGGAGAGCTGATTTTGGTTGGTCTTGTACAGGTTCAGTCCAAATCTGAGGAGATACAGAGTACGCAAATGCTGACCAAGTTTCCCTCATTTTCCCCTTCCTTCCGCTCATCGTTCCTTGTTTCCCAGACTTTTGCTTTCCTGCCACTTTTCACTTTTCCAATTGCATTCTTCTGAATGAGCAGGAAAAGATGCTGTAGTCATATAAAGCTCGCTTATGATTCAGGGTGTTTGTTTTCCTCAATTCTGAAGGTTTCCGCCCTTGAAGCTTTAGTCAAAGTAATTTTCAAACTTGTCTCTATTTACATTGCATGGTTTGGGCAATTATTTTTGTTCAAATCCGTATTTAGATTTCCAAATGTCTGGCTCTGGAGAAAGGGGTGAGAAGACAAAGTTTGCTAATAATAGAAAGCCGTTCAACATTGCCCACCTGAGAGCAGACAGTGGGGAAAAAAAATAGAGGAATTTGAGAAACAAAAGTGCTGATCCAGATAAATATGTACGCCTGCAAGGGGAAAACTCGTCCTTATTTCAACCACAGAATGACAGACTGTGGTCTGACCATTACTCCTTCAAGAGGGGACAGTGGGGTTCTAGAGGATGGTACCATGAAAACTCTACAGAGTAGAGGTCCAAAAAAAGCCCCAACCAAACCCCAAAGTGGGAAATCAAATGTTGGGGTTGTTCTCTCTTCCCTTCCTCCCTAATAGAGAGAATATCGTCATGCCACTGCCTAAATCATGCTTAGTCTGGACTTCAAATCCTGACTGCAGTTCTGGTGGCTCCTGCCCAAAAGACCACACTAGAGCCAGAAGAGGTTCAGAGAAGGGCCAAAAGGAAGATGGGACTGGCTGAGTAAGCTGGGAAAGATGCAACCTACAGGGTGGCACGGGAAAGGCTTCCAACATCCTGAGAGGCAGGGAGAGAGGGGGCAGCCCTTGACTGCCGCTGAAGCGGGAGTTCAAGTCTAGTATGACAAGCAAACATATATCGACGGAACTATTGAATCTTTTTCTCACTGTTTTGCAGCATGAATGGGAGAGACTGCAAGCAGTTAAAGAAGAACTGGTGTGGGAGATAAACCTTCTTCAGGACTCAGTCACAGCCTCTGAAACGCGAGCAAATACAGCAACAGATATGAATCACTGCCTTGAACAAGAACTTCAAACTACATTGTCTATCTTAAAAACGAAAAATGAGGAAGTGGAAACGCAGCGGGAGAAAATCCAGATGCTCCAGAAAGAGGCAGCCCAGGGAAAAGCTTTGCAGGAGACTGTCACTCATATGACTGCCCTCCTGTCAGAGAGGGAGGGAGAAATGAAGTTGTACCAGGAGCAGATGAGAATGCTGGAAAAGCAGAAAGAAATGCATAAAACTACTCTCGATGGGGTTATTAAGGACATAACAGAGAAAAAAGAGAAGATGGAATCCCAGCAAGAACAGATACGGGACCTGGAGAAGCAGCAAGAGAAACAAAGGATTGCTGTAAGCAAAATGAGCAAAGACTTGGAAGAGAGAGATCGGGAGATCAGATCCCAGCAAGAACAGATACGGGACCTGGAGAAGCAGCGAGAAATGCAGAGGACTGCTGTCAGCAAGATGAGCAAAGAGCTGGAGGAGAGAGACCAGGCGATCAAGTTCCAGGAGGGGAAAATAATGATTCTAGAACAACAGGGTGCATCACAAGTGAGAAACCTGCAGGCGGATCTTGATCATATGAAAGGAAACTTGAAGGAGAAAAACATAGAGCTTATGTCTCTGACTCGGCAGATCCAAGAACTGGAAATGGAGAGAGCACAGGTGAAACCGCTGCATGCAAGCCTTGAACACCTGAGGGCAGTTCTTAAGGACAGAGAGAGTGAGTGTGATTCTCAAAGGGATCAGTTAAGACTCTTGCAGCAGTACAAGGAAGAGCAAGAGGGGTACCTGCAAGAGCTTCGTGGTAAAGTAGAGAAGATGATGCTTTCTTTATCTAAAAAAGATCAAGAGCTTGAGTCACAACAAAAGCAAATCCAGGAAGCTGAAGGAGTCATGGAGATGCAGCTGAGGACTGTCCGTGACCAACTGGAGCAGACCTCAAAAGAAAAGGACAGACTCATAGACATCCAAAAGGAACAAGCAAGGAGCTGTGAGGAAAAAACAGAACAGATGAATGTCTTGCACCGAGACTTAGAACACACTAGGGCAATACTGAAAGAAAAGGATTTAATGATTGACTCTCAGAAGGAACTGATTGAGACCTTCCAAAAACAACAACAACAAGACTCTGAATGGCAGAAGGAAATTCTGCAGCACCTTCAAGTGGCACTAAAGGAAAAAGAGCAAGAGATTTTGTCCCTTAGAAAGCAACATGAGGCATGCAAGGAAAAGGAGGAAAAGCATGAAGCTGAGCAAACGAATCTTCAAGCAACAAAACTGACTGTGAAAGAAAGAGAAAAAAAGATAGAGGTTCTGGAGGAGGCTATCTCTAAGCTTCAACGGGAAAAGGAGGAGGCAGCAATGCAGACTAAAGGTATGCTGCAAAAACTAGAATATGCTGAATCTTCTCTAAAAGCTAGAGATCAAGAGATAGTGTCTTTGCAAGAGCATGTCCAGGAGCTTCGAGAGCAGAAGGAGTTAGAAGGCAAGCAGGCCAAGAGTCTAGAGCAGGACCTAGACAAAATGAGCCAAATATTGAAGGAGAACCACTTGGAGTTCCTCAAGCAGACAGAGCAAATTAACATGTTCCGGCTTCGTGGCGAAAGCACGGCAGTAGCACTAGCATCGTGCCAGAAGCAGGTGAATCTGCTTGAGGAAGTGGTGAGGAAGAGAGATGAAGACAATGAAACTCTTCTGCAAAAACTCCAGCACCAAGAAGAAGAACTGAAGACCTTGCAGAATTTGCAGCTTAGGCTAACCGAGCAGCATGAAGAGGTTAGACATCACCGAGAGCGAGAGAAGCTCCTGGACGATGCCTTGCGTGGGAGGGAACGAGAGACCAAGGCTCAAGGTGAGGAAATAAGAGCTCTTCAGGAAGATCTCCAGCATGTTCAGCAGACTCTGACAAAGAAGGATGAAGAGATCAAGTACCAGAGAGACAGAGTCAGGTATTTAGAGAAGACTCTGACAGGGAGAGAACAAGAGCTTAGGAGGCAGAGTGAACTGAAACAATTAACGTCAGCTTTGCGATGGAAAGATGGAGAGGACAGCCTGCAGAAACAAATCCAGAAACTCCAAAAATGGGAGGAAGAGGAAGCAGAGAAGAGGAGAGTTCTCCAGGAGAGAGAGCGTGCCTTGCAAAGACAGAAGGAGCTAACCCAGCAACTGGAAGATGAGCAGAAAGCAAAGGGGGAAGAATTGAAGCGGGTGACCGCTCTTTTGAAGCAGACTGAAAGTGAAGAAGCCAAATGGAAAGAGAAGGCACAAGCACTGACTCTTGCCCTTACCAAGAGTGAAAAGGCCAATGGGACTTTGAGGGAAGAAATAGCCATCCTGCAGAGTAAGGTTACAGAGAGGGACACGGACCGGTTTCATCATCAGGTAGGCAGCGTGATTGATCATCAGTCAACTAAAATGTCTCTAAAGGATTCTAATGATGCTTCCCATAAAGATATGGGAATATATATTCCCATAAATATATGACCTGCTTGGCCAAAGAAACTAGGATTGCAGCCAGCAGGCTTGCCTGTCTGTGTAGCTCTGGCCAGAGACCATTCACCTGCTGGAATGTTTTCTGCCCAGCCCAGAACTACTGAAAGAACTATGGAGCTTGCTGCTAAAATTAACTCAAGCCCAAAAGTGGGGGATGGGTAATCGGGTCTCTCCTATCTAGGCAGGCTTAGCCAACGTGTTGTGGTTAGGATTTGGCGTGGAAAGGAAAGGGCACAGTTGACCAGACTAATATACTAAACTTAGCGGAACGATGGCTGAACAGCAGCTACGCTGATGGTGCTTAGAAGATGCTTTCAGAGATTTAGATTTCTGAGGTCCAGCTTTTCCAGTGTATTGAAAATAATGGAATTGGTACCATTGCCTGATCAGGTTAAAGGCTTCATTGCGCATTCAGGATGTACTTGTGCCGCAGCCCAAAAAAACACGACGGCAAATTTGCCTCGGATTTCACCAACGTGATCTGGAGGAGGGCCCCTAGGAAGAGGGCATGTTGTTTTGGTCTGTGGACCAGGAGAAGAAGGGACTTAGCACTGTGCATTCCTGCGTCCGGTCACTCTCCCCGCCTTGTTGCTTCTGGCTCTTCTAACCTTTATGTGGCACCAGCGCACATAATCTCCTCTCTGAATACCCAGCAGGCTGTTGCAGAAGGGGAGCAGCTATCATGGCTCTCAGAGAAGAGACTCCTGTTGCAGCGGCTGGAACGTCTGCAGCAAGCAGTTGCAAGGCTGGAGCTTGAGAAGACTGAGCTGAAGCAACTCAGTGCTGAGCTCAAGAGGACTCTTGAGCAGGTAAAACAGGCTTTCACTGCCTCTGCAAAGCCTCACGGTCCTCTGGAACACAACACATTGCCACAGACAGCACTTTGGGGTCCTCTGCTTGTTTCCTTCCCTCTCCCGGTTCCCCCTGTGGACACACGCTTTTGTATTTTCTCTCTCTTCTGGCACCCCATTGCCTTCACAAATGCACATTCACTCTGGTACCACCCTTCTTGCCCCAGCGTCCCCATACACACACATTTGACCCTCTTGTGTCAGGAACTGTTTCCTCTTGGTCTTTCTCTTCCATAGTCTACTTTGAGTGCCTTTTGCCCCCAACACACTCTGGTGCAATGAACAGTCTGAGCAGAAACCTCCTTGCCGTGATGTCCAGAGGCCCTTTTGCTCCTTGTTTGGTGGCAGGTTTCTGTGACCCTTTCTCCTATCCAATGTGCAGGTGGAACGGGAACGGAGGAGACTGAAGAGAGATTGTCGAGGTCGGTCGTTGCGAGATGCAGGCGGATTTTCTCTCTCTGACCAGCTCCAGGTGCCTGCTCCTAGACAGGTGAGAACAGAATCTTACTTGGTGGGAGGAGGGTCTGGCCATACAGAGGAACGACGGCAAATCCCAGAGGCAGCAGCCCCCCGGTATAGACCTAACAGAAGTCAAGTATAGACCATGGCCCTGGCCAAACTGGAGACCAAAAAGAAATCCTTGTGTTTTCTTCACAGGAGGAGTCTCACAGGTGCTGCAGTTGTCGATTAGCTGAGTTGTGGAACCAGGTGAGGGGTAGGAAAGCTCTCCTCAAAAGCTGCTGTGGCTGTACTGATGGGCGCAACTTTGCCCGATGCTACAGCCCGAGTATTGCTTAGCTGTCAGGAAGGGAGTACACCAGGCAGTGGAAATGCCCAGTCAAACACATCTGTTGGCCGTGGCCAAACAACATCATTCACCCATTCAAACCCATTGCTTCTGCAAATGGAGGCACTGTTGCTCCTCTTGCCTCTCCTCTTGCCTCGCCTCCAGGGATGTAAGGCAGTGCCAGAGCTTCTAGCCTTCAGGCAATCGTTAGTCTCGTATTGCTGTTCTGTGCTAATCATGATCCCAATATCGGACCGAGTCAGAGACCTAAGCGCTGCATGGACATCTGTTTGGTCGGTGTAAGAATGTACATTGCAGCTGCTGAACCCTACTGCGTCCTTTGACAGTGGTATCAGCAGTAGCAGCAGTCACCACACTTCTCTTCCATGTCCTTTTATGGGTCTGGTACACCCTGGTCTCCCTGAGGATGTGAATCTTCACCGGTGTTCAGGGCAAAATGCATGTAAGATTTATGCGAGTAAAGTATATGATGCTTAGCTCTGGCAAGTGAGCCAAGAATGCTGCTGAAGCCATCGGGTTACAGCCTAAGGATGTTTTTACCTGGAAGTCTCGGTGTCTGAAGTTCTGTTGCTACGGATAACTAACTGAACCGCCTTCCCCTCGTGACTGTTGTGTCTGCCTGCCCCGTGGACCTACTTCAGCAGTTCAGCAGGAAAACGAAGGCGCTCTGCTCAAAGAATAGTCCTCAGCTGGCTAGTTAGGGCACTCCTCTGGGTCTGGGAAACAGCGGAACTGGAACTTGATCTCACGCTTCCTGGGAGATGCTCTTAGCAGCAGATGGCCGCTTCTCCCACTCACACCTCTGGGTTACCTACCAAAGCGCGGGAGGGTTTTTCAGGCTTCCAAGCCAGCCTTCCCAAAGGTGCCCTTGTTATTTCAGAGAGAAGGTCAGACCTGACCCTCTCTTCAGTGGTGGCGTTCCCTAGCCTACGCATATTGTTTGCTGTGAAGTCCCTTTGCCGTCTTACTTTCCGTGCGCACGACTGGCTTCTAATTCAGCACCACGCATTCCCCTTCCGGAGCTGGCTGCCTGAGTTTCACATCTAGTCTGCTCTAGATGCTTAGCAGGTTAGGGTCCCACTTTTTATCATCGCCTTTGGCTTTATGTTGACAGACCTTGGTATCGTAATTCAAACGTAGCAGGTTCCATAAGCCATAAAACTCCTTTGGGAATTGCTTCTGTTATTCGAGTTCACTCGCCAAGAAGGAATATTCTCATATTCCTAGCTTGAGGTTGGGGATTGCATTGCCATGTGGAACACAGCCCTTGGCAAAGCGCACGTCACTTTGAAAACAGAGGAAAACCTCTGACCTGAGCCGTTTTCCCCGAAACAGCAAAGCGCTGAGCACTGCTCCCAGTGCTGGCATCTCCTCCACTCCAAAGCAGGCAGAGGGGAAGGCGCCAGAGCTGCTGTGGCTGCGCTGCACTGCAAACCTAACAGGAGGTGAGAGCAGCTGGGTCTCTCCCGCCAAAAAGCCCAGCAGGCACAACCCTGCGTTGCCAGGAAATTATAATAGAGTTTGAGGACTTTCAAGGCCTCAGCAGTCCTTTAAGGCTCATTTCCCCCCCCCCCCCCCCCCCCGGGCTTTGTTCATCAAATTATGCTCTGCTCCTTTGTGAAATGCTCTAACGTTAGGAAAAATGAGCGTTTGCTCCCTTTTCACGTGCTAGCTGTCAAGTTTTCAAACTAGGTCATAACAGAATGGTTCCTCGCTACCTTGTGTAACCAGTAGTCCTCCTGCTGAGGAAAAAGCACGTGGAACTCAGGTGTCAGTAGCCCAAATCTCTTTTTTGGAAAAAAGAGGTGGGTTACTAAATCCTGTAGGGAACCTCTGTCTTTAGTATACGTGTAATGTGTCAGTGCTGTAGGTGTGAGTTGCCGTTGCCAGAAAGAAACTTGAATTGTTGATGATAATCTGAAGTTCAGTTTGGGGTGACTCTGGGAACCTGTTACTTCCCGTTCCACAAGGACCAAGTGTTTGCGAGGGCTGGAGTTAGAGGGCGCGTCTTCCCTGACAGCCGGTACCGTGGAGCTACGGATGGTCCTAACAGCGTGGGCCTGTCTGAGCTCGGCCTTTTGCCTCTTTCAGGTGTCCCTTCTGCAGACGCAGCTGGCACAAGACTGCTGTGCAAAGACCAGCCGGAAGCTGCCAGAGATTTGCCAAGAGCTGGATTCCTCCTCAGCAGCTGTGGCCAGGGAGCCCAAAGCTGCTGTTCTGGAAGCAGAGACTCGGAAGCTGGGTCAGTCTCTGAACCGTCCTGTGCCCTAGAGGACCAGCTGCAGCATCGTGGGGTTCCGGTCTTGTGCCCTTCCCAGAAATGTATTATGTTTTGCTGTGGGAAATGGGGGTGCATTTGTTCTGCTTGCGTTTGGAAGCATCTCCGAGTGCAAGTGATTTTTTTTAATTTTTTTTTTTAAATAAAAGAAACTTTGCAGGACTGTCCTTTCTCAGTAGCAAAAAGCAAGTGGTCGGTAAATACGTGGCTTAGGGAAAGACTATACTAGTTTTTGACCTGCACGAGTAAGCTATTACGAGCTGTTGTCTGATTTAACCTCTTGAGTTCACAGCCGTTCCCTGTGAGGAGAGAGGGAAAGGGAGGTGTTATCAAAATGAAGGGGTGGAGAGCACACGCCAGGGATTGAAGGTGGGGCAGGAGAGTGGGGGTTTTGCCTTCCTTTCATGCTTCAGCACAAAAAGCGCTGGCACTCTCCCGAGATGATCTGCTTTCCGCTTTGTGGCTGCGACAGCCAGCCCGAGGGACAGCTGGGTTGTTCTCAAAAGGGCACTGGTAGCAAACTGCAGACCTTCCAAAGACAGAGGCGACGGAGGCGACGGATGGGAGGGGGAGGATGTCAAGCCGAGTGAAAACTGCTCTCTCCCTGCAGCTTCGCCTCGGTATCAAGCCCCTTCAGCTAACCGCTCTCGGCACAGTCAGCGTCCCTCGGGTGTCCTTCAGAGGCCCGGGGCCGTCGGCAGGGTGGGTCAGCAGAGGGCGCGGCGGCAGCGAGCACCTTCCCGCCCCGGAGGCGACCGGCAGCCCCGGCCCCGCCAGCCGCCTCGGCCGGCTTCCGGGGGCGGTGCGGGCCCGGCCCCGGAAGGCGGGTTTGCTTCCGGGCCGCGCGGCGCCATGGGCTCGCTGTGGCGGCTGAAGCGGTTCGGTGCCTTCCCCGAGACTCTGGAAGACTTTCGGGGCAAGACGTGCGGGGCCGCGCTGGTGAGCGGGCGGGGTGAGGGCGGCCGGGGGCCGGCGGGGGGGCCCGGGCCTCGCCGTGGGGCGGCGGCCGGCCGGGGGGACCTTGCGGGCCGGCGCTCGGCGGCGGGAGGCAGCGGCTCGGGGTGGCGGCGGGCGGGCTGAGGCGAGGCGGGCGGGCGGCCGCGAGCGGCGGGGCTGACGGCGGTTCTCGTCAGCGGGCTGATCGTGGTGCTGCTTTTCTTCTCGGAGCTGCAGTACTACCGCACCAAGGAGGTGAGCGGCGGCGGGGGGGGGGGGGGCCGGCCCCCCGGTGCTGCCTGCTGCCCGCGGTGCCCCGGCGGAGAGGCGGCCCGTGGCGGCCCGCCGTGCCTCCGCACCCGCGCCGAGGCGCCGCCTGCTCCGCCGCCTCCTCCGGGCTCCCCACGCAGCAGCTGCCGCCGCCGCAGCAGCTGTGTTTGGGTTTTTCTCTTTCCCCGAGCTGGTCGTCCTGACGATGGGAGCGGGCTGCCCTCCCCCGAAAGCCGCTTGGCGCAAAGGTTGGCTTGTGGCCTCCTGCAACGCTGTCGCAGGAGAGCGTCTCAAAGTCTCTTCTCGCTGTCTCTGCTGTCTACAAGCAGGCAATCCAAAGAAAAGAAAGCAGGCGCAGGAACCCCCTTCCCCACCCCAAGTTCTAAGATTCCCAAATTATTGTTGGTCTTAAAAGTATCACAAATGGCAAGCATTTAGCTACCATGGAAGGTGTGGGAGGCAGCAGCTCAGGTGTCTGGCAAATCCCACATCTTAAAAATCAGCTCCTGAGCCAGAGCAGTCGAGGGAAAGAGGCCTTTTGGTTTGCTGCCAAGTGAAACAGGACTCTCTGTTTTTCCTCTGTTCCTAGGTTCATCCGGAATTGTACGTTGACAAATCAAGGGGAGATAAACTGAAGATCAATCTAGATGTTATTTCTCCACACACGCCTTGTGCTTGTGAGTCAGACTTCTGAACGCTGGGAATAATTTTCATACTTGCCGAGGGCCCGAGAGGCTCAGTGTGCCTGGTGCTTCCGCGTGCTGCGCTGCTGCTTGGGCCGCGGACAGGGAGGAACTGCTGATCCCTTGCGGTTATGCGGTGGTTCCAGCCAGGCCCACTGGGCGCTTAAACCAGCGCTTCCAATCGGATCGGGCCGCGTTATTTTTCTAGATTATAAATGAGGCTACAATATAACGCCACTTGCATTTCTGTGTGGTGGTGTACTTTGTCAGAGAGCTCAGTAATACCGAAAAAGCTGGCACAGAGTTCGCTTGGGACTCAAGATTTGACTGTATTGTTGTCGAAAAACTTGAGAGAGTCTCGTTTGGAAGTTACTTGACGAGGCACGACTTTTCCTTGACTTTGGTACTTAAATTCTGACTGTAACGCCAATGCCACGTGGTAACCTTTCTCCAAAATTTTTAAAATCGGAATGCGTGTTAATAATCTGGTTACCTTTTAGCTAAATTGAAAACAAAGTTGCAGGACAAAGCGATGGAAAATTTTGCAAGTCTTGCTGGGTATTACTGCTGTGCACGTTACCCGACTGTCCGCCAATCTTCCCTGCCTCTTGTTCTGTTGTAGTAATTCCTTTGGGTCGTGCATTGGGCTCTAAAGGTAGTGAGTCTGACTTCCTTCTGACCACCCAAGATATTATTGGTCTTTGCCTTCCTCACATTTAAAAGGGCGTGGGAAGGCCAGAGAGGCTGGAAGCCTCTGCTGTTTTGTGCAGAGAAGCTGTCGGTCTTACAAGAGAGCATGTAGCCAGCCAGCCAGTGCATCACGGTGCTTCGATACCAGGCCGAGACCACAGACCTTCTCAATCCTCCTTGTGAAAAGAGATCGCAAGGAAATGTGCTGATGTTGAAGGGGGAAGGGTGAGGGGGTAGAGGGAGGAGACAGCTTTCAGCCGATTTTAAGCTTAACTCGTGAACTCCTGAAAATGGTTATGGGCTTTGAGGGGTTTGGTTTTGTTCTTTTGCCTTGAGTGTATTACCTTTCGGGGTAACGCTTTCTGTGGCAGTTGGAAACAGTCCTTCTTGTACACCAAACCAGACCCTGTATTTGGAAGGGTCATTTAGGGTGCTGCAACGTGCGTTTTATTCCCTGTACGTCATTTGGCCCCAACCGTACCTGCTCTTCCAGTTTGACCCGCTGGTATCCCCCTCGCTGAAAGATTCTGTGTTTTCACTGGTTGAGTGCTTCCTCAGCCTGCCACAGGCCATAACAAATGTGTGTTTATAGCCCACTTTCCTTGCTCGCTGGTTTCAGATTTGAGCATCGATGCCGTGGATGTAGCAGGAGAGCAGCAGCTGGATGTAGAGCACAATCTGTTTAAACGACGTTTGGATAAAGCTGGCAGTCGTGTGACTCCAGAGGCCGAGAGACACGGTAAGATGCTAGTCTGCCTTTCTTGGGTGCATGCTCTCGTAGTCTTTCCATCCCTGTATGCCTGTTTTGAGATTCACGGGAACAAGTGGCAGCTGAAGAGCATTTAAACACCACAAGCTCTTGAAGAGTTTATAGCACGCCAATCTATTAAACTGGCGGATCAGACAAACTCCTATTAATACTCGCTACTTTTGTGAGGCAGATCTTTGCGTAGTCCCTCTGAAATTACGACAAGGACTCGTGGATGCATTTCAGGCATAAAGCTGCTGAGTTCCTGGTCTTTTGCGACTAGAAATCAAGCAGCTGTTCTAGCAAAGCTTGACTTTGGTTGTGTCTTTAAATGACAGTGGGCTGACAAATGGGACGACCTGGTTAGAGGAAAGAGCGTCTCTCCGGGGAAGGCTCCGGTGACTCGACCCTTAAGCCCAAACTTGCACCTTGCTACGTTTGCTTTGCATATAATGTTAATGCATACCTGATAAACATATTTTAGCTGATTTATTGGTTACCAGTTGTAGTAAGTGGTCCTTGGCTACACAAAACTTCTCCTCTACCGTTTTTACGCGTTCTGACTCATCGTTGTACCTCGATACACAGCAGAAGCGACTCTGTCAAAGTGTCGCAATCCAACGGTAATACCGTCCTGACTTTTCCCTTCCAAAACGTGAGCTGCGTATTACCTTTTCTGGGAGATAGTATAGTTCTGCCTGTCAGCACGAACTAGATTTGTTGATTTGTATCACTCAGATTTAACTTTTCTGTTCTTGAAGTTGAAAGGCTAAACCAAGGCAAGAGCTGAACGATCGGTAGGTGCGAGAGTGTCTCCCGTTGTCACGGGAATGGGGTGATAGCGTTCTTGCTATCGTGTCAGCGAGCAGCCTTTCTGTATTCAGAGGTTGTGGCATTACAAACGTAATGTCCAGGGACAAAACCAGCTTTTCTGTATCTAATTCTCTGTTAACACGTGTAGGCCTCCTGCCTTGCTAGTATTGCCAGTGTCCATTGGGATCAGTCAGTCTGAACCGGTTGCTCTGACTCCTTATATAATCAATGGAGAGGAAGAGAAACTCGTAGGGAGCAAACCGTCTCACCTAGAAGAGGCATTTTAAGAGAGATCAGATGCATTGCAGGGAAGAAGCAATTTCTTCTGCTGTCTGGGAGAAGCACGCGGCTAGTTCGGTTTCCACCACCCGTGTTACAAGTTAGATCAGAAGTATCCGCCCATCTGCATTAAACTCTCTGATTATCAGTTTCTGTTAGTAACACTGACGTTCAGTCGGTTATTTAAATGGCAACTATAGCAGTATTGACCTTAAATTTGGGAAAGCGTACCCAAATTTTATGGAGTAGTATCTGGAGGCTTTTCCTAATCATAGTTACGTTGAAATAGTTCATAGCTTAGTGATTTCTATGGTAGGCTGCATTCTGTGCTTGGATGTCATCTTACTCGTTTCCATTCAGTGACAATAAGCGACTGAATTCTTTATCGGTGGTTCTTATCGTTTCCTTCCTTTTAACATGGACAGAGTTTTCCAGTTTCACCTATCACATCTGCGTGCAAGTCGAGGACCGCATTAACAGCAAGAAACCCTGCATGTAGAGTTTTATGTACTGTGTTTTCTTTACAGTGTCTGAACTGTGTGCGTTACCTCTGGGTGCTGGCTCTGAGACAACAGGCAGCTAGTGGTTATATTTAAAAAGCTGTTACTGGTTGCAGTATCTTGAAAGACTGCATGTAGTGTCCAGGTGTTCTTGTTCAAATGGTGGCAGTCACGGCTTTGACAAAGCATAGCAGTTATTCAGCTGTGTTCTTCCTGACGCTACCTTTTAGTGTAATTACAAGATGAAAAGCCATACCGCTTTTTAAATAGTGACTTCTTAAGCGCAGTTTCAACTATTTTGAATGTTGTAAGCCTTAGAAAGAAAGCCTCGCACAGTTGTTTAATAATGGGTATATTTTCTTAAAAGTTTTTGTTTGCTTGATTGTGACTACCATCAAGTATTTGATTAAGGAAATAAGGTTAATGATTAATTTTCAGTCGTATTTCATTCTTTCTAATTAAAATCTCTTTTTTTCTGTGGCTAATACGAAATACAGGCATCTTTAATACTCACTTCTGTCCACCTGTTATACCTTCCAGTTCCAACAAACAAGGCCCTGATAACGTTTTATCCCCTCAGCGGTGTCTGACGATGTACCTTGTCACCTTCCCCATCATTAGTTATCAAAGGAGCCATCTTTTCAAGGCTTACAGAGGGTAGTGCAGCAGCGCCTAGATAGTGAGCCTTGGAGGGCTTTTGTAACCCAGGGGACTTGGTCCTGTCCTTCAGGATTTGTGAGTTGAAACAGCTTGATTTTTAAGGGGGCCTCTTATTATAAGAGCTAATGGTTTTCAAACTTTTAGACGCAAAATTCCTTGGCTCACTTATTCCTAACTCCAAAATTTGCAGACCTTTGATATTTGTTTTGGTTCTTGACAAAACAAAAGTCCTGTTTGAGTTTTCTGTAGGCTTCTCCTGCCCTTTGGCGGGGTTCAGCTGTCACCAGCTGTCATCTCCTCTGTTACAAGTCTGTTACTCTTCAGCCTTCTGCACATGAGAACATAAAACTCCACGAGTTCGTGCTCCAGCCATACTGCGGCTGCGCATTCAACACACATGCAGCACAGACGTGGGCAGAATTGTTAAGTCACGAAGAAGGTAGAAATGCCTTGGAGATTTCTAGTGGGCAGTGGTTAACGTGTGTGCCTTCTCAGCATTGTCATCCTGGAGGACTGGCTGTCAGTTTTCCAGTCGGGAGACTCCTACTCTGAGCTTGTTTCACAGCAAGAGATAACCATGGTCCCTACGTGTCTTGGGACAGGATTATGCGTTATGCACCGTTGACTGCGGTGGACTGCTATTTAAAATTTTGTTTGTGTCCTGTATCAGTTGCAATTTACTGATTTGTCTACTTTAGAAAATGTTTTAACAAAGCCTTTACGCACGTAACATCTGATCGGTGCTCCAGCAAGGCTTACAGATAGCCAGTTCTTTCTATGGAGGGTGTTCTTGAGATGACAAACACTACTCTGCTTCTTGGTCTTACTTCCACGCCTCAACAGGCTCTGTGCGTGCCATTTCAGGTGGGCTTCGGGTGCAGGATGTGCAGCTTCCGACACAAAATCGCTGCGTTCATGTGTAGAACAGTTACTGTGCATAGAACAAAACAAGAGTACAAGACAGTGTTTCTAGACGTGCCTCATCACTTTGAATCATCTTTTGTCTTAGAGCTGGGGAAAGAAGAAGAAAAAGTGTTTGATCCAAATTCTTTGGATGCCGATCGCTGCGAGAGCTGTTACGGGGCAGAGTCAGAGGACGTTCGGTAACCTTTACACCTTTTTCGTATCTTCGTAGCACTTGGATTAATACAGTTGTGCTGCATGCACATTTTTTCCCAGAATGTCTATGCAGGTCTGGGCAATGAAATCCTCCTGGGCATGTGTTCAGAGAATGATGAGAACTGTTGTGGTTTTGGTATGTCTTTGGAAGCTGCACTCACGATTGTTA
Organism: Platalea leucorodia; assembly: GCF_965183815.1. Classification (NCBI taxonomy): domain Eukaryota; kingdom Metazoa; phylum Chordata; class Aves; order Pelecaniformes; family Threskiornithidae; genus Platalea; species Platalea leucorodia. The sequence goes on from NW_028121386.1 coordinate 78,296, forward strand.
AGAACGTGCAGTTAGGTTGTCTAGTTTGTCTACATGCCTGTTTAAGGGCAGTGCAAATTGCACTACCTTTGCAGTCCCACAAAGGTCGTATCTCGGCAAACGGTATCTTTTCCGGGATTATTTGGTGTCCAGGGGGGAGCTGCGTAAATTATTTCACTGTTACGTGAGCTGTCTTGGAATAAAACCTGGCTATGGCCTTGCCTTCTCACTTCTGCTGCAGGCTTTGCATCCTTACAGGAGCAAAGACCAGACACCTATCGCTCACACAAACAACAGGTGTCATTTGGTGTTTCTCTTTCCTCCTACCTGCAAATTCTTGGAGGAATGGATCCGTGGTAGTGCATGGGTTCCGGACTACCCTTTGCTATTACTGTCTCTGTAGTAACTTGGTTTGTCCCATCTGTCAAGCCGCGTCCTTCCCCAGAGCTGTTTCCGTCTTGAGGGATTCATGATTCCAGCCTTCAACTTTTTCTTTGGTCCGGCAAAACGTGGAACCAAGAAAGAAAACTGTTTTTTCTGGTGACCAAGGTGTTCCCCAGAGGTCACAAAGTAATGAAGAAAGTTTGCCATTAAGCCTCCCTCCAGTGTTGACAGTCTTGCCCTTCAGGGAAGAGGAGAGGAGGAATAGAAACGGCCAGATGCTTTGTTCACACCGGGAAGTTCCAAACTGCTCAGAACTGTGGGACACTGATGTCGTTTTTGTAGCAGATTTCTTTGCCAAGGAGTGACTTGGCTGTTTAAATGGACAGGCAAAGCTGTCTTTAGACTCAAGCTCTGCATTAAATCAGCTTGCATCCTCATGCCAAAATCTCAAAAAGTACATCAAGAAGCTCAAGCTGCTCCAGGAGCATTAAGCCTCCTTTCCAAGTCCAGTCCCTGATGTTTGCTTTATTGGTTTGTGGAAGAAAACTCCACCAAGGATTCAAGTCCTGAGCTGGAGCATCTCTTTATAGCGATAAAGATGGTAAGATGGTGCTTGTGCTTTTGCAGGTGCAGGTGGAAGACTGGAGGCTTTTGAAAAAGTGCAACGCCTCCTCCTCCAGCAGGCCAAGTGCCAACAGCAGCAGCAGCTGGGCAAGAGGAGACAGCCAGGCACGCGGAGCAGCTCTGAGCTGTCCGCTCTGGAAGGGAGGCCAGTGAGTAGGAGCTGGGTGGATGCTGGGGGCCACCTCTGCTGTGCGGCAGCTCGTTGGTACCCGGGCCTTGGGAGAGGGTGCTGCCACACGGCTTGCAAGCGGTGCTTGGTTGCTGAGGAGGTGGTGTCTGGCTGGTGTGTGACGTGTCCTCGTATGAGGGTGGCTGTCAGAGACTGAGGCGCAGGTGCTTTCCTTCCTGTGTCTCTCGCACACAAGGCACTACCCCTTTCTGTCACAAAAGTGTGCCTGGGCACTCTCAGTGACCGTTTCTGCATGGACTCGCACATTTAGCACGAGCCTGTGAGCTGCACCAAATGGCTGCGCGGTCCATGGTGCTGGTTTCACGTCTGATTGAAGAACTCTGGTTTTCGTCCAAAGACTTCTGCATCCCAAGATGCAGCGTCCCTGAACCTGACAGTGTCCCCATACCCCAGCCTTCACTGCCTGTGGCATCCTTGTTTCCTGTAAGGGTTGCTTTCTCTGTTCAGTGCTTTCCACGCTCTAAGCTTAAGGCAGATGAGCAAACTTCCTGCTGCTCTTCTGGCCACTTTATGCCTTCTGGTGGTTTGCCCGTCCCCTTTCCCAGGTGAATGTAGGAAGGGTGGTGGGCAGGGCCCGGGATATCTGAGCTGTAACCTCTCCTCAGGGAGCTCCTTCCACTCCTGGGCTTCTCTGGTGTCAGTGCTCTGCTGTTCCTTCAGTTGGCTGCAGCTTTTGAGCTGTCTAAGCTATTTGGGTAGGTGTGTTTTGATACTGAGAGAAGCGGAGGTGTTGGAGGTAAGGGCTTCAGGACCAGTCAAGGTTCAGCAGCATATATTGTAGAAAGTACACTTGTATGCAATTTTGGGGTTTTTTTTCAGGTCAGTAATTTTGTATTGGGTGTTCAGGGGTGGCAAGGTGGTTTAACGGTATGGTTTTGGTTTTGTTTTTTTCCCCAAGTGCTTTGTATTTTCCTGGACTTCCTGACTTTATTGAAGATGGAACCTTGTTTTTTTTTCACCAGTTTTGCTGCATACTGTGCAAGTTGTTGATACCATTCCTTAGCAGGACTGATGGTGAGATAATCTAACAGGGGTTAAGATGCATACATCTTGTCTGCATCCGTATACGGGCTTTCAGCATTTTTCAAGAAAGCAGCAGGGACATAAGGCATAGTGTCTTTCAGGGTATGGAACAGCTCATCACCTTTCCCGATCACCGACAGAGTACCATGTTCTCCCTAGAGCCTTTGCAGCTTGCAGCAGGCCCCTCAGAGATTATAAGCATCAGGACTTCACTTATTTTGTGGGTCTGTAGCAGAGCCCGGAGTCTGTGGGAAGATGGAAGATAGGAGGTGCTCGCACAACACAGGGCACAGCTTGGAAGAGCAGCTCCCAAGGAGCAGCTGACACGGGGAGTTCGGTGGTGCAAATACAGGGCAGGAGCTGTCAGGAAGGAGTGGGCTTCCTTCCCTGAAAGCTCAGGAGAAGAGAAAGGGTTTCTAAAGTTTTGGGACCAGGGGATGGTTGGGAAGGGGAGGTGGGTTCATCAGCCTTTCTCAGATGGGTTTTGCAGTTGGATTTGGGTTTCGCTGAGGTTTGTTCTGGTTTAATCTCTCCACAGGTGACGGGAGGTACGACAAAGGCATGAGAGACGCAGTGTGAACTGTCCGGGCTTCTGCGTCACAGCGTGCAGGGTCAAATGTCAGACAAGTCCCATCTCGGAAAGCATTAGGTACATTCAGGTATACACTAAAATACACCCCCAGAACTCTGAGGTCTCTGCTCCTCTGTGCCTTTTCCTTCATTCCCCGACTTAATCTTTGCATCCATCCCTCCACCATCTGTCCATATGTCACTATCATTGCTACTTAGAGGCATTGACTAGGCACTTATTTCCAGTGCAGGCTTCTGTCATTGTGTTTCTTCGGATTTCTTGGAGAAGAGGATGCATATTATTTGTGCTCGTAATGCTCTCCAGCTAGGGGTCTTGTCTTCATCATAGTCTCTGGGCACACAGGCCTTTTCTATTATCACAGTTTTGTCTTTCCTTAACTGTCCAATGAGGTTTGCTCTAGTATCACTCACGGCAGTTATGTTCTCTTGTCCTTGTTTACCTATTGTGTTTTTTAGCACCGGTTTCTGTAGTCATAAGGTGTCTGTTTGAGGTCTTTGAGTCACCACGTCTTGCCACCGTGGGTTTTTCCATCAGCCAACAGGCTCCCTAATTTTGTAAGGGGCCTCATAGGTAATCAGGCTCAGGTGTCTCACACTGTTTTCATGAAGGGCCTCTTGTCCTTGTGGCTTCATCCGCTGGGTGGTATTGGTTGCTGCCTGGTGCAGTGTCCTGTCTTTTTGAAGGTTCTGGGTTTTTTCATCTTTTCTTGGTTTTGTTTGAAATTTTTTGAGCGGGGTTCTTTTGTTTATTCTTGCAGGTAAGGTCTGGTCTTCCTTTGACCTCCCAGTCCACATGGCTTTCGTTCCTCTTTTTTGCCAGGTATCCTTACCACTGCATTTCCATGATGGGAGTGGTGGAGAGGGGAGCAGAGCACTCGGAGTTCTGGAGCATCCAGGGAGGCAGTGTTGGGCTTCCTCTCGTCTTTGTGGGGCTGTACCCTGAGGAAGTCCAGTATTTGAGCATAGATTATGTGGGTACACTAATCCCTTTCAGAGTGTGTCAGAGGGTAAGGTTTTTGTTCTGTTTTGTGTGGGAGAAGACAGCGCTCTGACTGTTTTGGGGATGAGATGGGGTACACCTATGCTTTCAGGTCATACCTGATTTGCCAGACACTTTGAACTACTTGTATCTGGTTTTCCAGGTGACTCATGAAAGGGTTTGGGGCACACTGACAGCGGGCACTGTCACCAAAAGGCAAAGCGGAGTTGTAGCAGGAGTCTTCCATTTATGGAGATGGGCTCAGTCATCTCCTGCACAAACTTCTGTTCTGTAGCGATCGGGACAGTAGCATTCTTTAGATTTCTTAAAGAACGAGAGGAGGATGGAGCAGGCTATCAAAGCGTAATCATTTGTTTCCTTTAGCAGTACAGGTGCCCAAGGACTGACCCGCATTTGAGAAATGGCATAAGGACATCTGTGTTGACCATCAGCAGAGGAAGGAGCGTCCTTCAGGTGCCAAGGTGATGAAGCAGAGTCCTTATTTGGTCCATTTGATTTTCATCACCTGGGGGGGGCCTTGGACATGCGAAACGTGGTCAGTACGTTTGAGGCTATGAGGGATATCACAGATAGCACTCGACGGGCATTAGAACTGGGTGCCCAAGTCAGACTGACCTGACAGAACCGTCCCACCACCTGAAGTAGCACATACTTCTGTAGCTAGTTTTTAATAGCTCAGCCTGCATCACCTTCAGCCAATCTCAATTTAGATGGCGGTGCCGATCTCGTCGTCTTCAGCATCTGTCTGCACTCAGGCCTCTTGTAACTCCTATGCAGCTGTGGCTTAAGACTTTTTAGCGCAGTGTTATCTAACAGTAGCATTCTGTGTGCAAGCAGCTTCCAGCAGCCCAGTCTCATATCCCGTTAATGTCAACACTCTCATTTGAGAATGCTGTCCACAGAGAGGTTCTCTGTGCTGCAGTTCATGGAGTCATTTATGAGTGATTTACCCATAAAGGAAAAGCCTGTCATTATGCCAGCCACAGTCACGTGCTACCCATACCTCTTTTGGCATTTGCAGGCATGATTTTTTTCAGCTCTGTTTCCCCTTATATTTGAGTCAGCTGACAGTAACTCTTAACTTTTGTGTTGGTGTGTGGTCTGACCTATTCTTGCAGTTAAAGTAATAGGTCTAGGCTAAGCAAGATGGTCAAGTGAAGTGCGATGGCAAAGGTGAGTGGACAGCACTGGGGGCTGTGGTGGGGGTGAGGTCAGTTGCTTGGGTTTTGTGCTTTTGGGGTCTCTCTGTTGCCAGAGTATGTAGGTCGATGGGATTTTTACTCTGTTTTGCATGGCCAGCTCTCTCTCAGAAAGCAGTATATAACGTCTGTGTGCCTCTCTGCATTTTCCTGACACAGGCCCAGCATTGAAGGCTGCCGTTCCCGAGACATCGGAGACGGACCGACTATACGAGTGGGCACCTCATGCAGCCATTGACCCCAGCGGTGCAGCACGGGAGGCACGCAGAGCAGTGTGAGCCTGCTGGGGGACCGGGCGAATCCAGGATGTGGCTACTGGGATGGAAGAAAGAGGAGGGACGGGTGTATACTTTTTATGGGTATTGCTGTCTCTCTTTCTTGAGCCTGCTGATGTAACTGACTCAGCATGGCAGATTGGAGCACAAAGCACAGATAGACAAGGTTAGTGGAGTGAAGAAGTCAGCCTGGGGATGGTTTACTGTTTGTTAGAGTATTTGTCAACATGTAGCTGACTTTGTTTTATTTTGCTGCAGATGCACAGCAGGGAGCCGGACACCAAAGGGAGATGGCAAGTGGAGAACCATAGGAAGTTGGTCTGCGCCCAGGGATGGAAGGAATAGTTCTATTGTTGGTGCCTATATGACCTGTTAATGCTGTGTTTTGAAGGCGTGAAACAACTCTTGAAATTGCACGCGTAGCAGGATGTCGACCCCTGGTGAGTGTGAAAGGCAAGGTGCGACACCAAGCCACAGCGGCAGTTATTTTTGAGCTGTCGCATTGTTTGCGAGCAGGTGGCTGCTTCCGGGCACAGCAGTCACTTTGTCTCGTTGGTGTTCTAGGTGCCACGGGAGACGCTGGCCACAACATCCAGTGTTGGACTGGGAGCAGTTAAGCGTTAGACTTGCAGCTGGCTGTCTCCTGCAGCCATCATCTTTGTCTGGCAGTATTGTCAGACTTTTGGAAATGGCATAGACCAGACTTCAAAGCTGGAAGGTATAAAACATCAGCTTACCCAAAAAGCCTTTGAAGCAGATCAAGCAGTAGCTGGACTGCCGAGTCTTTTGTGCTTCCCGGTGGGATACAGGAGATGCTCGCACCGTGATGGAGGAGGAAGGATGAGCACTCTCACTACGGAACCAATTCTGTCTTTTTGGTTTTTGTGGGTTTTTTTTTTGTCTTCTCCTAAGTGCACGAGTTAAGTGTTACAGGTTGTAAGTTATGAAACCTCATGACCTGAGTGGTGAATAAGTGAATTCATGTAATAGACTAGTCTGGGCAAAGGGGACCGAGCCCTGTTTGTCATGTTTGTTTGTTGTATTTCTTCATGAGCTCATGAAATAAAGCTCAATTCACAGAGTACGTTGTCCTGTAAATTTGAAGTTTTCTCTCCCGTACCATTTTTTCTCTAACTGCTTGCAGTCTGTCCCATTCGTGCTGCAAACCAGGGAGAAAAAGTCAATAATGCCATCTCTCTCTGTTTGGTTTTCGTACTAGATTGGGAACTCTGGCTCCAGTGGCAGTCAAGTTTGAGCTTTTAGTAGAAAGCTCTAGCTGTTCAGTTGGCTTCCCTGTGCAACGGACCTTCTCTGCTGTCACTGCGGTCCTACCCGTCTTGCCCCAGCGTCCCCATACCCCCCCCAGCCAACACTCTGGGGTCGGGGCCCGTTTCCTCGCGCTCCTTCTCTCCCGGATTCCCCAGGGAGCGCCTTTTGCCCCCAACGTTCTCCGGGGCCGTTAACGGTCTCGGAGCAGAACTCGCTGGAGCAAGCGCTGCCAGGAGGGCCTCTCCCCCGCGGCAGCACCGCAGCCCGGCGCGGCCCCGTCAGCGAGGAGCGAAAAGGGAAGCGCTGCCACAGAGCGGACCCGAGCGAGCCCGGCTCCCCCTCCCCGCGGCCCGGCTCCCGGTCGCGCCCGGCGGGCAGGGTAAGCTGCTCCGCCCGCCCCGGCAGGCGCCAGGCCGCGGCCCGGGGCCGCCTGAGCGCGGTCCGCCGGGGCAGGCCGCGGAGCAGCCCCCGCTCCGGGGCCTGTCAGGCGGCGGAGCCCCGCGGGCGGCGGGCCCGGCTGGCGAGCGGGGGCATGGCGGCGCGGAGCCAGGCCTCCCTGCAGCGCCGGCTGCAGAGCTCGCAGGAGGCGCAGCACCGCCAAGCGGTGCTGGTGCGGAAGCTGCAGGCGAAGGTGAGGAGCGGGGGCGCCTGCCCTGGGGGAGGCGCCCGGGGACGGGCCGCAGTGGCGGTGTCGGGGTGCCGCGGCCGTTGGCGCCGCGCCGAGAGGGGACTCGGCGGCAGAGAGCTCGGGGGGCGAACGCGCGGCCCCAGCGGGGCCCTCCCCGGCGCTGCCGCGGGCGGGACGGCGCCGAGCCCGGAGGCCGGGCCAGGCTCCGGGAGCCGCCCTGCTCCGCCCGGCCCGCCCAGGCGTGCTGGGCGCCTCGCTCTGCCGCTGCCAGCCTCCCGAGCCTCTCGTTAGGTCTTTTCCGTAGTCAAAGAACGATGCCTGGCTTGCAAACGCCCTTGCTTGGCCGCGGGAGCAAGGGGCTGTCCCAGAGGCAGGAGTCGCGGCGGCGGGGGCGGTTTTGGGCGGCCCCGGGCAGAGGCAGCGCTGGCCCGGTTCGCCCGGGGCGCAGGAGCGCTGGCAGCGAGGAGGGTGCCAGAGCTGGGCGGAGGGTCGGGGCAGGCCGTGCCGTGCCCGGCCCAGCGCCTGGCGGTGGTCACGGCGCTGCTGTGCGGTCGTCCTGCTTTTCTGGCCCGTGCTTTGGTTTCTGCAGCTGAACAGAAATCCATATTCTGCAGTGGCTGGGCAGGGCTGTGGTCAGAACTAACTTTACTTGCGAAATATTGAAAAGCCGTTTTGAAAACTCCTTTCTCTAACTTCAAGGACCGACTGGACTTTTAGCCCATTGGCAATACTGATCTGGGGGTACATAGTGGCCATAGGCCAGGCATGGCTGGCTAAGTCTGTCTCATCCTTCTGCTTGCCGTCGCTATCTGAGGATGAGCAGATAGCGCTACGTGTAAAAGCAACCCTGTCTCAATTTCTTTAGTATTAGATAAAAGTGCAGCTTCCCTGTATCATAACACCTTCTTGTTGACTGCATCAGCAGCACTGTGAAATGCACTGTGCTTGGGCTGTGAAGACTTGGAGAAAAGCTAATGCAGGAGGAGCCAAGTCTGTTACAAGCTGCATTTGCTCATCTGCATTCTACGTATCCATCTAGGTAGTGCAGTACCGGACTTGGTGTCGAGAGTTGGAGCAGCACGTGGAAGCAGGAGGGGTGAGTGTGCAGGTTGCTAACTCAAGATAGCGTACGTAGCGTTCGTTAACGCAGACAAAAAGCTCCCCAAAGCAATGGCAGAGGAAACCAAGATTTTGCCAGCTGAGGATTTAAAGAAGCACTGTAAGTTTGCCCATCAGTGTTTTGTCCAGTTGCTGTTCTTAGAGCAGCCAGTAGTCCCAGAAATGCCAGTCCAGAAGACCCTATCAAGAAGGATTTTAATTTTGTGAAGGAGTGCTTTATTACTTGCTGGAGTAACATTTGTCCTAGGTCTCAGGAGAGGGCTATACTGCCTGTTACGTTCTATGGCTGTCTCTGAAAAAGAATCAGTTGAAAGAGCGTTTTGGAAGGCAAGAATGCTGGCGTTCAATGTACAGCGCTGGCTCTGTGCTTTTCTTTCTGCTTCACGGCTAACGTAAACCGAGGAGATGAAGGGTAGGAGAGAAGGAGGGTATTCCCAGGCTTCAAGTCTAAGTGAGCACTCACGGTCACGAGCTGAGGATACCCAGCTGTGAGAGTGCAACAGTGGGAGACTGAGGAGAGCTACTCACATTGAGTAACACCCTTCCCCTCCCTTCCTCCCCGTAGTCACGACACTGCTATGCCTGGAAGAAGCCACGAGCTCCTGAGCTACCAAAGAAACAGAGGGGAAAGCGATTGACGCTAACAGCAGTGAAAGGAACACAAGAATTTGACTAAACATTTCCTTTCTTCTTAAGGGATCCCTTCCAGGCAGGTGGGAAGCCACAGACGACCGCCGCCTGAAGAAAGCACTGCTTCAGTTGGAAGAGGAGCATCAAAGGTAAAATGGCTCTGTTTTGAGTGGGAGGTTGTTCCGGGTGACCTCCAAAGGTTGCTTTCCAGCTTAAATTATTCTATGATTCTGTAGGTGAGCTCCTCAGCAGAGCCCCATTTTAGGTTGAGAATCAAACCCTGGCAGCCTGAACATTTCATGGCACAGGAGCTTTCCTGTTTGGTTTTACCTGAGTAGCATATCCTGTGCGTGTATCCGAGTCCTCCAGTAGAGCACTTGGCACCACAGGCATCTTCTGCCACATTTCTTTCTCTGCTTTTCTTTCTTCCTCTGCCCAAGAGATAAATTGTGTGTGGTGTAAAAGTCATCTGTGTGGTGTGTTATGCATGTTGCAAGCTAAGGTGGGAGAAGCACAGCTCCCGTTTTGATCCGGAAGCTGAGTTTTGTGCTTGTTCACAGGGCAGCAGTTCTTGAAATTTTGTTCATGAAATGTTGCCTGGGTGGGATATTAGTCTGTGGCCCCAAAGTCATTAGCCTGCAGTGCTTGACTTTTCAGTTTTCGGTTGAAGGTTTCAGGTAAAGCTGTTTCTCCTACATATGTGGTGCTGTCTTTGTGGTGGGAGGTTTACTGGATCAGTAAGGTGGGGTCTTTGCTAGAGGTCTTACGCAGCGTATAGGACAAGGACAGGGAGAGGCTTAACAAGAAGGTGAGGGCAGCGGTGGGTACAACATTGCAAGGGAAAAGGCCATGGAAACTTGGAGTCCTCTCTGCGGAAGAGAGGTGGTCAGGACAACGACAGAGAAAGATGATGCATCCAGTGATTGGACAGCATGAAGGGGAGGCAAGACGTTAACTGTGGGCACCATCAAAGTTGAAGAGGAAGGGGGAACCAAAATTGTAGATGGAAACTGAAGGCTCAAAGCAAGGAGAAGCAACTGAGTTTGCCCTAACAGAGAGGTCTTACTTAATCCTAGAAAGCACTTCTACTACTTCTCCGTTTGACAACAAAGTCGGTGTTGAAGGAGTTGGAAAGTCGGGGGATGCTGCTTGTGGCTAGCAGTTGTTCAGTGACCTCATTGCTGTTTCTTTCTTTCCAAGATGTGAGAATCTGGCAGAAGTGAACACTCTCCTGTGGGAGCACCTAGATAAAGCAAATGAGGTTAATTCAGCCCTCAAAGAAGATGTTGGAAAACTGACAGCGGATTGGATGAAGGCCCGGGAGGAGCTGGAATTGAAGGAGGTTGAACGGTGCAATGAATGTGAGGTAAGGGTAGGCTACGGGAATGTCAGGCGTGATGCCGGAGCGGAAGGTGAATGCATTTTATTTCTGGCATGGAGGACTTGCTGTGTGAAAGTTGTGGCTACACTGGGGCTGTATTGGTGTTGACTAGCAGAAGACGGGGGTGTGAGATGGAGGAGCGTCAGCAAATTGTGGTGATGGAAGATGCCCACCTGCTGTGACCATACTGCTCGGCCTTAAAGGCAAATGCTTGCTGTTGCTGGACACTGTAGGGCAGTCCCACATGAACGCTCGTCTTTTTAATAGTTCCTAAATCTCTGTCCACGTCAGTGGAGACCAGAGAGGTCTGTGTGTTTTCACATGCAGAGCAGCCAACAGAAGAACAAGACAGGCCTCCCCTACCAATAGCCTGTTGTAAGCCAACCTGACACTGGTCTTGGAGGGACTTGTTTTTGTCTTCCGCCACCAAGACTGTTAGACACCTCTGCAAGGCGGGATGATGAGTCATCAGTTTGCTTTGCTGCTCTCCACTCCTGCAGGAGAAGTGGTGTGGATGTTCCCTTCTTTGAAGTCAGGTGGCAGGTCTACCGAGGATGCTTATGTGGTGCCTGTTCAGTCCTTGATGCCCCTGTCGGAATTGTTATTAAAGGAGACCTGGTGATGGTGGTTGTACTCTCTCCTATCTGAAAGACTTGTACAGTGACGGCGAAGGCTGAATTGGCATTTCTTTTTGTCTTTGCATGTTTAGCGTTATGACAGCTACTTAAGAGGTGAACGTAACCGTCTACTCAGCCTATGGCATCAGGTGGTAAACTTCCACCGTCATTTCCTGGAAATGAAGGCTGCCACTGACCGGTGAGTAGAAGTTAAGGCTAGATCTCTTGCAGAAGAAACGTAGCTTCCCTTCACACCTGCTTTTTGAGCCTTGATGTTACTTTAGTTGCAGCTAAAGATAGGGTTTCTCCTTTGGTAGTCTGAAGCAATGCCATTAAGCGTGCTTTAGGCTGTTTTCAGAATCATTTTGTTTGGTGCTAATTTTCAGATAAAACTGGGGGGCTTGGGCTATAAGCAGTGCAGAGGCCCTGAACAGATGAACTGGCTTTTACTGTTGCGCAATTACGTGCTTCAAAAAGGAGTCATCTGATAAAGATGGTGGTGTGAAGGTTCTCTCTTTCTTTGTTCTTCTTCAGAGATTTGTCAGAGCTGAAGGCAGAGCACATGAGGCTTTCTGGATCTATACTTGTAAACTGCTCCCGCCTAAGCTCTGGCATACAGCTCTGGGAGTCCGTCCCTCTGGGTAGACCTGTCCTAAAGGATCAGGCACAGCAGCAAGTGGAACAGGAAATAAGCCAGAAGACTTGGGAAGCGATGTGCTTACAAGTCAAGGGGGACATGGAGAAGAAGGAGCTTCAGAACAGGTAAATGTGTTTTAAACTTTGCTGTTACCAGCATTATCTTTTGTGGCTGCTTCTTGGGTTCATAGATGGGCTGCGTCCACGTTCAAAACACACTCATTCTGCACAGCCTTGTTTCTGTCCCTAGTCAAACTATTGCCTTCAACAGAATGGATAGGAAAAACTGTCTGACTGACAGAAGCTCTTCTGAGTAAGACAAGACTGGAAAAGGTCTTGCACATTACAGTGTTTTTGCTGTTAAACTGATTCTTGGTGAGAAATTGAGACCAGCATAAAGAGAGCTCTGTCTCCTGTACAGCCCTTTTGCTACCCAGGGCTGTGCTAAAGGAATTGGGAGGAATTTGCACAGGACCATCATAAGCAACGTAGCACCTCTGTACTGACATCTCCTTGCAAGACTGAGTACAGAAAGCCTTTGGGGCAAGAAGTGCCATTTTGGCAACATGAGTCATATTAACCTGAATCATCCTGTGATCCTATGATCATTGGATTGAAAATTCATGCACATCTCCCCGAATAGATTGCAAGCTCTTTCATCAATTCACTGCTGAAGGCAAAAGTAATTGTGTGACTAGTAATCTGGACTTAAACATCTGCCTTACTGAAAGAAGACCTTTGGAGAGTCTTATATGCAACGTATGAAAGAGGAGAGAGAGAACTAACGAGCAGGAAGCTGTTAGCTACCTGAAAGGAGGTTGTAGCGGGGTGGGTGTTGGTGTCTTCTCCCAAGGAACAAGTGATAGGATGAGAGGAAATGGCCTACGGTTGTGCCAGGGAAGGTTTAGATTGGATATTAGGAAAGATTTCTTCACCCAAAGCGTTATCAGGCATTGGAACAGGCTGCCCAGGGAAGCGGTTGAGCCACCATCCCTGGAGGTATTTAGAAGACAGGTGTGGACTGTGGTGCTTAGGGACGTGGTTTAGTGGTGGACTTGGCAGTGTTAGGCTTACGGTTGGCCTCGATGATCTTAAAGGTCTTTTCCGACCTAAATGATTCTGTGATTCTATACTCTTGGTTTTGGAAATAAGAATGTTTTTACGTTAAAAACTTAGTCTTTCCCCTCCTCATAGAGTGAAGGACTTAGGTGCACTGGAAGGAAAACAGTCGCTATTACAGAGGGAGTTGGTAGTCATGAGAGAGACACTAGAGGAATCGCACCTTCAGAGGGATCTGCTGAAGCAAGAGAACCATGAGCTTACAATGGCACTGCAAAAGGTATGGCCACCTTATTCCTAGGCAGCACTTGTGGGAGAGGGAGCTGTGATAGCAAGACCACCACAGATGCTGTTTCTGTGGAAGCAGAAGGGACAGGGACAATGCTGTTGTTCTCCTTGGAAAATGGTGATCAGCCCACACGGGCTCTTTGGTGTAGTTAGTCCCCACGTGCTTCTTGGGAGCACTGAACCGGGAGTATGTCAGAGACACAAAAGGGGATCTGCAGTTGCCGCTTGAAGTCAGGGATCTTCCTGTCTTTGTTTTCCTGTTGTTCTTTTGTCTCTTCAGGCAGAGCAGTCAGTGGCAGAGTTGACAGGGGCTCAGACGAAGCTGAGGGCTGAAGTAGCTGATCTACGTGTTGTAACAGCGAAGATGAGCAGTGTTAACGAAGCCCTTGCATTGGATAAAGTGGAGAAGCTGGAGAAACTTGTGTTGCAGGTGAGCAGAGTTGCCAAAGATCTTACCAGGTGTTCTTCTCCAGCTGCTGCCTCTTTTCAGACCTCTTGGCTTCAGACAGTATGACTGCCTGAATATGGAAATGTTCCTTTTTCTGTCCAAGCCAAACCTTCTACATAGTAAACCTTACTGTATTTTATTTCCTCTGTGCTTCTGTGGTTGTAGCTGGAGCAAGAGAATGACGTTCTGTCAGGTAAAGTGGACGAGATGGAGAGAGCAAAGATCTCTGACCAGGAGAAGCTGAACTTGTGTGAAAGAATGAATGAAGAGCTCTGCTCAGAGAAAGCCCACCTGGAACAGCTGCTGAAGAAAGCAGAGGAGCAACAGGAGGGGCTGCAGGTACAGCTGAGGATACTGGCAGAGGAGAAGGCAGAAACCCAAGAGAAACTCAGTCAGGTGAGACCAAAAACCTGGTGCTTTCTGGGTGGGCTTTTGGCTGCTTGGCTCAGTTAAGCTGTATCTGTTGCATTCTGCAGTGCTTTTGTCAAGGGAGATGTTTTCCATTTGTTGGAGCCTAGAGGGCGGGACAAAGCTGCAAGTCAGTGTCTGCTATCTTGTACTGCTAAGAATGGGAATGACATCTTGATATTGTTGAAATTGTATTTTAAGACATACACGCAGCTTTGAATTGCTAGAGCCTCTCTAGGCTTTGAGGAAGAGGAGGAGAAATAGATGATCACACAAGACTGTTGACTCTGGACTAACTGATTTCGGTACAGTGGAAAAAGAGCTTGGGGGAATCGTTATCACTGGAGGAGACTAGGAACTTTGCCATCATTTACGTGTCCATTTCATACTGTGCAATCTTGGGTAGTATGGGATAACTTTGAGAGGAGAATTGTTTGTTTCTGATGGTCTGTTCTCTGTTAGACAGTCTTAGTAAACTTTCAGCCCAAAGTACAGGAGCTCTTTCTCCTCTAGCTGATTCAGAATTGGCACTGGCTGGCTCCGCACAGAACTCCAGAGAAAGGACTCTAACTGTATTTTGTCTCACTTTCAGGTTTGCTGCCAGCAAGAGTCAGCTAGCAGTGGTCCGGAGCAGTTGCGCCAGGAGACCTCTTGCCAAGGGCACGCACTGGCCAGGGTGTCCAAAGAGAAGGAATTGCTGGTGCATGAGAAGGCTGCCCTAGAGGTGCGACTGGCAGCCACAGAGCGGGACAGACAAGGCCTTTCCGAGCAGCTGGCAGAGGCCAGGTAAAGGCGGGGAGGAGACCCTAGGCAGGACATTACTTCATGTGTGTAATTATAAAGGTGGTAATCATTACACGGGGATTTATTGCATCCTGTACGCTTTTGAGATGTTTTCACCTTCCATGGACAGAAAATGGAAGAATCTCGTGGGGGGAAAAGAAAAACAAAACAACAAAAAACCCCCAAACCAGTATACCATAATTTGAATGTTATTTTTCTGACAGCTAAAGCTAACAAAGCTCTCCTGAGCCTTGGGCTCCTGTTTTTGCCCCCTTGCACATTCCTGTGTGAAGTCCAAAGCAAGCCGATACAATTCCTCAGTATCTGGTACCTTGGCTCTGCACCGAGTAATAATTAAACCATGCAGACGTTTGCTGAAACCTGAAGCTTCTCTCTTGTTTTGGTTTCTTGTTCTGTGTATTTGAACATAGATCTTTCTTTGCTCATCAAGTAGTTTGACGTGGGATCTCTGGAATTCAAGGCTGTTATGTACGGACATTGTGAGTAGGACACTGCCATTTAGGGTGAAGCTAGAGGCTCATGCTGAACACCTTGAGGGCCTTCTGTTTCTAAGCTAACTTGTTACCTATGGTGCAGGACCTAGACTTGGTTACACCAGCAGCAGGGAACTTTTGAATGCTCGCCAGTCTTTGGGACTTCTTGCCCATCATTGATGTCTGCGTCCTGTACTCCTCACCACATGCTGTTTAGAGACAGGTGTCATGGAGAAGTTATACAGGGAAGGAACAAGATTCTGCCCTTCTGCTGCATCAGGTTTCTAAGATCAAATGCGAGAAGTTCTCCTTTTCCAAAAAAACCCCCCAAAACCAACCCAACGTATGGAGATGTTTGTCCTCCTCCTAGGTCTATCTTGGAAGACTCCTGAACTGGCAGAGCTGTACAAATGATGGTTTAGAGAGTGTTTTGCTTCTTGACTTTTACGCTTTACCACTCCAGAGTATGGTGTTAGCAAGGCTGATAAACACCATTTTGACGCAGTCTGTTTCTTGAGAGCTGCTGCTGCTTCTGAGCTCCAGCTTCTCTTATGTGATCCAGCTGAATTACGTTTTGTCAATTATTGGGCTGTGGCAACTATTCTTGCCAGATGTTGTTCTCAAGAGCCTTTTGTTGCCACAGTTTTGGACTCTATCATCTTTTCTGTTCTGTTTTAGAGACTGACCTTAAAAGGGAGCATATTTGCTTTGGACTGCCAGAGATTGGCGTAATCAGAAATATGTGCTTGTTCTCCTTCTTGAAGATACATCCTCCATTGTCCATCAAAGTAGCGAAATCCTACTGTTGCGGGTTTTACTGTTGTACCACTCGGGTGCCCCTTCACCCCAAAGGATGTTATCCTGATTGCATGCCTGTACTAGTGAGGCAGTGCTGTGTATTGTAGGAACCTGGCACACAGGACCCTGTGTGAGATCAGGGAGGTGTCTTCAGCTCCTGGTTCCAGAATCCTGTGTGTCAATCGCGGCAGCTGGTTGCAGTCTATGGATGTAACAATTTGCCTCTGCAGTACTATAACTTCCATGAGAAAGAGCGACAAGTCACGTGGGCTGCTGCCTACTTAGCAATGCTTAAAGAAAAGTAGCAAGTTTTTCTTTTGAACTTCCAACAGTTTAAACCGAAGGATACCCGTCTCTCCTTTCAGGTAGTCCTTGTTCAGGTAACATCTAGTTCAGGTTTCTTAAAAATGCTGCTACAAGCATGAGATTTTACTATATCATCTAATGTATTTCTTTAGTCCCTTTTACATACAGGGAGTCTGGAAAATTACCTGCCTATACCTATGCTATGAACAGCATTAAGAAGTCATGAGTCAGCCAGGGAAAGACTCTTATTCTGTCCCCCTGCAGAGCAACTTGGAAGTGCTGATGAGATAAGGGCTGTGAGCCTGGGAAAAAAAGCTGGGCTTTTGCTTGCTGGCACAGAGTTTGTGGGCACAGCTACCCGTGTGTCATAGATCAGACAACAGCAATTTAAGATTTGGCTACTGAGATCAAATTCGGCTGGGCTTTCTGTGTGATGCTAGGTCGTAAGTAAAGCCTGGGCATTCCCTCGGAGGGGCCTGCATTGCTATTTTAAATGGCAGAAATATGCTTTCTGTCTCCAAGTTTCCATGCAACCCATTTTGTGTACTCAGGGGTAGGGATCTTGAACCACTTCTTACTGGAATAACTCCCTGTGGGTGTCAGGAGCCAGAAATTCATTTCTCTCCGTATTTGCAACTTGTAGGTCAGTGAAGGAGACCCTGGAATCCAGCCGGTTGGAGGCTCAGCAGCACTTAGCTGAGCTGGAGATCGCCAGGAGCCAGCTTGAAATCCGCCTTCACACAGTCACACAGGCCAAGGAGGTGATACAAGGTGAGAGCCTCACGTGCATTGTTTCTGGCGATCCCCCTGCCTCGGGAGGATGTTATAAAAATAGCTCTCTGTCTGCAGTGCTTCTGGGGAGTGAAGGAGCTGGAGACAGATCCCTCCTACACTGAAATTCAAATGCCTTAAGGTTAGTAAAGTCAGAACCACTGTTTGTGTAGGCACTGAATCTTGCCATTTGTCGTGTTTGCAGGGGAAGTGAAGTGCCTTCAACGGGAGCTGGAAGCAGAGAGATCTCTGATGAGGCAGGAACGGGAAAGCATGGCGCAACAGCTCTTGCGGACAGAACAGCAGTATGACAAAACCCTCAGGCGTCGGCAAACCGATCATGAAGTGGAAATAAGGAAGCTCCTGCAAGACATGGTAGGAAACAATATGCTTTTGAATTCTTCAAGCAAGCTTTGTGGGCTGGCTTTAGAAGAGCGTGTGAAACGGCAGCAATCACCTGTCATAGGCCACACATTGCTAGGCCCGGCAGCAGAGCCAATGGCTTGTACTTGAGGGCACGTGAAGACCCACAGGACTATGCTGGGACAGTAAATGCTGCCACAGAGTCGGTGTGGGCCTAAGACGAGTTCAACAGAAGGTTGGGTGGTCCCCACGCAAAGCGTGGCAGCAAAGGGGGAGGATCTTACCAGATTCCTGTCTACCATGAGGTCGACTCCTAGCATTCCTGCCAACTGCAGTCGCGGGAACTTTGTTCCTTTCTTTCTGTCCTTTCATGCTTGACAGAGGTAGTATCTTTGGGCTTAAAGCATATAGAACAGGCCCCTTGTTCCTGGTAGTTCAGTTCGTGGCCTGCCTTGTGACTAGGGCATCGGGGTACTGGCCTCTTTCTCACCCTGCAGTCCATCTGCATCTTTTCATTGATGAGAATGGAGTTGAGCTTTGAAAATAGAGACTCGGAGACTGGAGAGAAATGCTGAGGTGAGAGGTGCTAGCAAACAGGCAGCCATCCGAGAAGGGCAGGTAACATCTGCTTTTCTTCCACCTGCTGACCCTCCTTTGAAGTTCCTTGATAGGACGTGATTGATGGAGGGCCCAAAGCCACTACTGTGCCCTGTTGAGGTGGGGGTTTGTGGGAGGCAAGAAGCTTCACCTTTTATTGAGGAGCTTGGCTGGGACTCCATCTTGAAGTCTTTTCCTCCTCTCATCAGGCAAGCGAGCGGGAACGGCACCGTTCAGAGCTACAGGAGATGCTGGAGCAATGGGAAAAGGAGAAGGCAGAGGCAGAAAGGGAGCACGAGAAGAAGCTGTTTGATACGAAGCAGAAAGTTGCTACCATGCAAGCTCAACAAGAAGAGGAACGAACTAGAGTCGAAAATGCCAAGCAAGAGGTAAAGACTGTGAAAGGAGAATGGGTGTGGTTTTTTTACTCTTCTGGGCTCCTTATCGATCCTTCGATGACTAAGAGGTTGTTGAAGATTCAGTCACGGATGGACCATGTTTATACTGCCAATCTCACTTAGGAACCTGTGCCTCCAAGTGGGCAGATAATGACCTAGGAGGCCAGCAGCATAGTGCTTTGAGAACGGGTGAGCCCATCCGTCTTTGAGTCTTACCACACAAATTTTTTTATGGGAAGTTTAAACCCGTCTTCTCTTTATTTCTGTGCAGGTCCTGCTGGAAAAGGAGCGTGAGAAGAATGCTTTATTAGAGACACTGCTCCAAACTCAGGGAGAACTAACAGAAGCCTGCCAGCAGCTGGAGCAGCTCAGGCAGGAGGTGGAAGAGCAGCGAGAGACTGGGCAGGTAAGTCTGACTTGTAGGGTAGGTTGAAGGAACGGGCCGTTGGCAATTGGACGTAAGCCGAGAGGGCCGGGTAACGGAGTGAAGGGCAGTAACAAGGAAATAAAACATAAGTCCTGCAGCTGAGGAGGCAAGGACTACTGCAGGCACTGAAAGCACCGAGCCTGGTAAGCTCCAGAGATCAGCAACAGGAAGGAAGGGTTACAACGGCAGCAGAGCTGGGTAGAAAAGCAGAAAGAAGTGGCTGAATGAATGTGATTTTGAGACAGAAAGAGAAAAAAGCTGGGCCTGATGGCACGGCAGGTCTCAGTAGCTTGCTCTCCATTTGTGTTTACAGAACATCACAGAAAAACTGCAAGCAGAGCTGCAGGAAACTCAGAGTAAGATCAAAGCAGCGGAGAAGAGGCAGAGGGAGGAAAGCCAAACCATCAAAGAGGAAATGAATATCCTTCTTCAGCAGAGGGATGGTCTACAAAAACAGGTGACTGCAACAGCAGTAGCTCCTCCAGTCATCAAAGAGGCGGTCTCTCACTTGCCTTTCCATTGCAGAGCAGCAGGCTGATGGGATAATCCCTCTGACTGCCATCATACTGTGGTCTCCATCTCAGCTGCTCTGAAGGAGACTTACTGGCCAGCTGAATCTCACCTGCTGCCCTGGACAGATGGGCTAGTCCTTTTGCCTGTTTGCCAGTAATGATCAGAATGGATCTCTGCTGGTCTTGCTTTCTACGGTGGTTTTTCAGCTGAACGTGGTGACCCACTTAGATTTTTAAACAAGTCAGCTGTATCCATTGTGAATCTGGTACTCTTGTGACAGGGTGAAATGTAAACTTGTTCTTTCCCTTTCCTCACAGTACGTGATACGGCTGACAGTGACAAGCTGTAGTCTCTGACTGCTTTGTTATGTTTCACTTGAGGTGGAAGAGTTGACATCGCAGCTAGCAGCCTCCGAAGAGTCTCTAAAGAAGGAGGCTATGACGCTGCGTCAAGAGGTGGTGTCTTTGGAAAGGAAACTCGAGAGCACTGAGAAGCAAAGAAAGGATGTCCTGGTGAGGCTGGCAGATGCCACAGAGGGCCATTTCTTACCTATTTTTTGGCCTTCTGTTAATACTTCTAAGGAGCAACTTTTTCCAGTGGAGAGCTGATTTTGGTTGGTCTTGTACAGGTTCAGTCCAAATCTGAGGAGATACAGAGTACGCAAATGCTGACCAAGTTTCCCTCATTTTCCCCTTCCTTCCGCTCATCGTTCCTTGTTTCCCAGACTTTTGCTTTCCTGCCACTTTTCACTTTTCCAATTGCATTCTTCTGAATGAGCAGGAAAAGATGCTGTAGTCATATAAAGCTCGCTTATGATTCAGGGTGTTTGTTTTCCTCAATTCTGAAGGTTTCCGCCCTTGAAGCTTTAGTCAAAGTAATTTTCAAACTTGTCTCTATTTACATTGCATGGTTTGGGCAATTATTTTTGTTCAAATCCGTATTTAGATTTCCAAATGTCTGGCTCTGGAGAAAGGGGTGAGAAGACAAAGTTTGCTAATAATAGAAAGCCGTTCAACATTGCCCACCTGAGAGCAGACAGTGGGGAAAAAAAATAGAGGAATTTGAGAAACAAAAGTGCTGATCCAGATAAATATGTACGCCTGCAAGGGGAAAACTCGTCCTTATTTCAACCACAGAATGACAGACTGTGGTCTGACCATTACTCCTTCAAGAGGGGACAGTGGGGTTCTAGAGGATGGTACCATGAAAACTCTACAGAGTAGAGGTCCAAAAAAAGCCCCAACCAAACCCCAAAGTGGGAAATCAAATGTTGGGGTTGTTCTCTCTTCCCTTCCTCCCTAATAGAGAGAATATCGTCATGCCACTGCCTAAATCATGCTTAGTCTGGACTTCAAATCCTGACTGCAGTTCTGGTGGCTCCTGCCCAAAAGACCACACTAGAGCCAGAAGAGGTTCAGAGAAGGGCCAAAAGGAAGATGGGACTGGCTGAGTAAGCTGGGAAAGATGCAACCTACAGGGTGGCACGGGAAAGGCTTCCAACATCCTGAGAGGCAGGGAGAGAGGGGGCAGCCCTTGACTGCCGCTGAAGCGGGAGTTCAAGTCTAGTATGACAAGCAAACATATATCGACGGAACTATTGAATCTTTTTCTCACTGTTTTGCAGCATGAATGGGAGAGACTGCAAGCAGTTAAAGAAGAACTGGTGTGGGAGATAAACCTTCTTCAGGACTCAGTCACAGCCTCTGAAACGCGAGCAAATACAGCAACAGATATGAATCACTGCCTTGAACAAGAACTTCAAACTACATTGTCTATCTTAAAAACGAAAAATGAGGAAGTGGAAACGCAGCGGGAGAAAATCCAGATGCTCCAGAAAGAGGCAGCCCAGGGACAAGCTTTGCAGGAGACTGTCACTCATATGACTGCCCTCCTGTCAGAGAGGGAGGGAGAAATGAAGTTGTACCAGGAGCAGATGAGAATGCTGGAAAAGCAGAAAGAAATGCATAAAACTACTCTCGATGGGGTTATTAAGGACATAACAGAGAAAAAAGAGAAGATGGAATCCCAGCAAGAACAGATACGGGACCTGGAGAAGCAGCAAGAGAAACAAAGGATTGCTGTAAGCAAAATGAGCAAAGACTTGGAAGAGAGAGATCGGGAGATCAGATCCCAGCAAGAACAGATACGGGACCTGGAGAAGCAGCGAGAAATGCAGAGGACTGCTGTCAGCAAGATGAGCAAAGAGCTGGAGGAGAGAGACCAGGCGATCAAGTTCCAGGAGGGGAAAATAATGATTCTAGAACAACAGGGTGCATCACAAGTGAGAAACCTGCAGGCGGATCTTGATCATATGAAAGGAAACTTGAAGGAGAAAAACATAGAGCTTATGTCTCTGACTCGGCAGATCCAAGAACTGGAAATGGAGAGAGCACAGGTGAAACCGCTGCATGCAAGCCTTGAACACCTGAGGGCAGTTCTTAAGGACAGAGAGAGTGAGTGTGATTCTCAAAGGGATCAGTTAAGACTCTTGCAGCAGTACAAGGAAGAGCAAGAGGGGTACCTGCAAGAGCTTCGTGGTAAAGTAGAGAAGATGATGCTTTCTTTATCTAAAAAAGATCAAGAGCTTGAGTCACAACAAAAGCAAATCCAGGAAGCTGAAGGAGTCATGGAGATGCAGCTGAGGACTGTCCGTGACCAACTGGAGCAGACCTCAAAAGAAAAGGACAGACTCATAGACATCCAAAAGGAACAAGCAAGGAGCTGTGAGGAAAAAACAGAACAGATGAATGTCTTGCACCGAGACTTAGAACACACTAGGGCAATACTGAAAGAAAAGGATTTAATGATTGACTCTCAGAAGGAACTGATTGAGACCTTCCAAAAACAACAACAACAAGACTCTGAATGGCAGAAGGAAATTCTGCAGCACCTTCAAGTGGCACTAAAGGAAAAAGAGCAAGAGATTTTGTCCCTTAGAAAGCAACATGAGGCATGCAAGGAAAAGGAGGAAAAGCATGAAGCTGAGCAAACGAATCTTCAAGCAACAAAACTGACTGTGAAAGAAAGAGAAAAAAAGATAGAGGTTCTGGAGGAGGCTATCTCTAAGCTTCAACGGGAAAAGGAGGAGGCAGCAATGCAGACTAAAGGTATGCTGCAAAAACTAGAATATGCTGAATCTTCTCTAAAAGCTAGAGATCAAGAGATAGTGTCTTTGCAAGAGCATGTCCAGGAGCTTCGAGAGCAGAAGGAGTTAGAAGGCAAGCAGGCCAAGAGTCTAGAGCAGGACCTAGACAAAATGAGCCAAATATTGAAGGAGAACCACTTGGAGTTCCTCAAGCAGACAGAGCAAATTAACATGTTCCGGCTTCGTGGCGAAAGCACGGCAGTAGCACTAGCATCGTGCCAGAAGCAGGTGAATCTGCTTGAGGAAGTGGTGAGGAAGAGAGATGAAGACAATGAAACTCTTCTGCAAAAACTCCAGCACCAAGAAGAAGAACTGAAGACCTTGCAGAATTTGCAGCTTAGGCTAACCGAGCAGCATGAAGAGGTTAGACATCACCGAGAGCGAGAGAAGCTCCTGGACGATGCCTTGCGTGGGAGGGAACGAGAGACCAAGGCTCAAGGTGAGGAAATAAGAGCTCTTCAGGAAGATCTCCAGCATGTTCAGCAGACTCTGACAAAGAAGGATGAAGAGATCAAGTACCAGAGAGACAGAGTCAGGTATTTAGAGAAGACTCTGACAGGGAGAGAACAAGAGCTTAGGAGGCAGAGTGAACTGAAACAATTAACGTCAGCTTTGCGATGGAAAGATGGAGAGGACAGCCTGCAGAAACAAATCCAGAAACTCCAAAAATGGGAGGAAGAGGAAGCAGAGAAGAGGAGAGTTCTCCAGGAGAGAGAGCGTGCCTTGCAAAGACAGAAGGAGCTAACCCAGCAACTGGAAGATGAGCAGAAAGCAAAGGGGGAAGAATTGAAGCGGGTGACCGCTCTTTTGAAGCAGACTGAAAGTGAAGAAGCCAAATGGAAAGAGAAGGCACAAGCACTGACTCTTGCCCTTACCAAGAGTGAAAAGGCCAATGGGACTTTGAGGGAAGAAATAGCCATCCTGCAGAGTAAGGTTACAGAGAGGGACACGGACCGGTTTCATCATCAGGTAGGCAGCGTGATTGATCATCAGTCAACTAAAATGTCTCTAAAGGATTCTAATGATGCTTCCCATAAAGATATGGGAATATATATTCCCATAAATATATGACCTGCTTGGCCAAAGAAACTAGGATTGCAGCCAGCAGGCTTGCCTGTCTGTGTAGCTCTGGCCAGAGACCATTCACCTGCTGGAATGTTTTCTGCCCAGCCCAGAACTACTGAAAGAACTATGGAGCTTGCTGCTAAAATTAACTCAAGCCCAAAAGTGGGGGATGGGTAATCGGGTCTCTCCTATCTAGGCAGGCTTAGCCAACGTGTTGTGGTTAGGATTTGGCGTGGAAAGGAAAGGGCACAGTTGACCAGACTAATATACTAAACTTAGCGGAACGATGGCTGAACAGCAGCTACGCTGATGGTGCTTAGAAGATGCTTTCAGAGATTTAGATTTCTGAGGTCCAGCTTTTCCAGTGTATTGAAAATAATGGAATTGGTACCATTGCCTGATCAGGTTAAAGGCTTCATTGCGCATTCAGGATGTACTTGTGCCGCAGCCCAAAAAAACACGACGGCAAATTTGCCTCGGATTTCACCAACGTGATCTGGAGGAGGGCCCCTAGGAAGAGGGCATGTTGTTTTGGTCTGTGGACCAGGAGAAGAAGGGACTTAGCACTGTGCATTCCTGCGTCCGGTCACTCTCCCCGCCTTGTTGCTTCTGGCTCTTCTAACCTTTATGTGGCACCAGCGCACATAATCTCCTCTCTGAATACCCAGCAGGCTGTTGCAGAAGGGGAGCAGCTATCATGGCTCTCAGAGAAGAGACTCCTGTTGCAGCGGCTGGAACGTCTGCAGCAAGCAGTTGCAAGGCTGGAGCTTGAGAAGACTGAGCTGAAGCAACTCAGTGCTGAGCTCAAGAGGACTCTTGAGCAGGTAAAACAGGCTTTCACTGCCTCTGCAAAGCCTCACGGTCCTCTGGAACACAACACATTGCCACAGACAGCACTTTGGGGTCCTCTGCTTGTTTCCTTCCCTCTCCCGGTTCCCCCTGTGGACACACGCTTTTGTATTTTCTCTCTCTTCTGGCACCCCATTGCCTTCACAAATGCACATTCACTCTGGTACCACCCTTCTTGCCCCAGCGTCCCCATACACACACATTTGACCCTCTTGTGTCAGGAACTGTTTCCTCTTGGTCTTTCTCTTCCATAGTCTACTTTGAGTGCCTTTTGCCCCCAACACACTCTGGTGCAATGAACAGTCTGAGCAGAAACCTCCTTGCCGTGATGTCCAGAGGCCCTTTTGCTCCTTGTTTGGTGGCAGGTTTCTGTGACCCTTTCTCCTATCCAATGTGCAGGTGGAACGGGAACGGAGGAGACTGAAGAGAGATTGTCGAGGTCGGTCGTTGCGAGATGCAGGCGGATTTTCTCTCTCTGACCAGCTCCAGGTGCCTGCTCCTAGACAGGTGAGAACAGAATCTTACTTGGTGGGAGGAGGGTCTGGCCATACAGAGGAACGACGGCAAATCCCAGAGGCAGCAGCCCCCCGGTATAGACCTAACAGAAGTCAAGTATAGACCATGGCCCTGGCCAAACTGGAGACCAAAAAGAAATCCTTGTGTTTTCTTCACAGGAGGAGTCTCACAGGTGCTGCAGTTGTCGATTAGCTGAGTTGTGGAACCAGGTGAGGGGTAGGAAAGCTCTCCTCAAAAGCTGCTGTGGCTGTACTGATGGGCGCAACTTTGCCCGATGCTACAGCCCGAGTATTGCTTAGCTGTCAGGAAGGGAGTACACCAGGCAGTGGAAATGCCCAGTCAAACACATCTGTTGGCCGTGGCCAAACAACATCATTCACCCATTCAAACCCATTGCTTCTGCAAATGGAGGCACTGTTGCTCCTCTTGCCTCTCCTCTTGCCTCGCCTCCAGGGATGTAAGGCAGTGCCAGAGCTTCTAGCCTTCAGGCAATCGTTAGTCTCGTATTGCTGTTCTGTGCTAATCATGATCCCAATATCGGACCGAGTCAGAGACCTAAGCGCTGCATGGACATCTGTTTGGTCGGTGTAAGAATGTACATTGCAGCTGCTGAACCCTACTGCGTCCTTTGACAGTGGTATCAGCAGTAGCAGCAGTCACCACACTTCTCTTCCATGTCCTTTTATGGGTCTGGTACACCCTGGTCTCCCTGAGGATGTGAATCTTCACCGGTGTTCAGGGCAAAATGCATGTAAGATTTATGCGAGTAAAGTATATGATGCTTAGCTCTGGCAAGTGAGCCAAGAATGCTGCTGAAGCCATCGGGTTACAGCCTAAGGATGTTTTTACCTGGAAGTCTCGGTGTCTGAAGTTCTGTTGCTACGGATAACTAACTGAACCGCCTTCCCCTCGTGACTGTTGTGTCTGCCTGCCCCGTGGACCTACTTCAGCAGTTCAGCAGGAAAACGAAGGCGCTCTGCTCAAAGAATAGTCCTCAGCTGGCTAGTTAGGGCACTCCTCTGGGTCTGGGAAACAGCGGAACTGGAACTTGATCTCACGCTTCCTGGGAGATGCTCTTAGCAGCAGATGGCCGCTTCTCCCACTCGTACCTCTGGGTTACCTACCAAAGCGCGGGAGGGCTTTTCAGGCTTCCAAGCCAGCCTTCCCAAAGGTGCCCTTGTTATTTCAGAGAGAAGGTCAGACCTGACCCTCTCTTCAGTGGTGGCGTTCCCTAGCCTACGCATATTGTTTGCTGTGAAGTCCCTTTGCCGTCTTACTTTCCGTGCGCACGACTGGCTTCTAATTCAGCACCACGCATTCCCCTTCCGGAGCTGGCTGCCTGAGTTTCGCATCTAGTCTGCTCTAGATGCTTAGCAGGTTAGGGTCCCACTTTTTATCATCGCCTTTGGCTTTATGTTGACAGACCTTGGTATCGTAATTCAAACGTAGCAGGTTCCATAAGCCATAAAACTCCTTTGGGAATTGCTTCTGTTATTCGAGTTCACTCGCCAAGAAGGAATATTCTCATATTCCTAGCTTGAGGTTGGGGATTGCATTGCCATGTGGAACACAGCCCTTGGCAAAGCGCACGTCACTTTGAAAACAGAGGAAAACCTCTGACCTGAGCCGTTTTCCCCGAAACAGCAAAGCGCTGAGCACTGCTCCCAGTGCTGGCATCTCCTCCACTCCAAAGCAGGCAGAGGGGAAGGCGCCAGAGCTGCTGTGGCTGCGCTGCACTGCAAACCTAACAGGAGGTGAGAGCAGCTGTGTCTCTCGCGCCAAAAAGCCCAGCAGGCACAACCCTGCGTTGCCAGGAAATTATAATAGAGTTTGAGGACTTTCAAGGCCTCAGCAGTCCTTTAAGGCTCATTTCCCCCCCCCCCCCCCCCGGGCTTTGTTCATCAAATTATGCTCTGCTCCTTTGTGAAATGCTCTAACGTTAGGAAAAATGAGCGTTTGCTCCCTTTTCACGTGCTAGCTGTCAAGTTTTCAAACTAGGTCATAACAGAATGGTTCCTCGCTACCTTGTGTAACCAGTAGTCCTCCTGCTGAGGAAAAAGCATGTGGAACTCAGGTGTCAGTAGCCCAAATCTCTTTTTTGGAAAAAAGAGGTGGGTTACTAAATCCTGTAGGGAACCTCTGTCTTTAGTATACGTGTAATGTGTCAGTGCTGTAGGTGTGAGTTGCCGTTGCCAGAAAGAAACTTGAATTGTTGATGATAATCTGAAGTTCAGTTTGGGGTGACTCTGGGAACCTGTTACTTCCCGTTCCACAAGGACCAAGTGTTTGCGAGGGCTGGAGTTAGAGGGCGCGTCTTCCCTGACAGCCGGTACCGTGGAGCTACGGATGGTCCTAACAGCGTGGGCCTGTCTGAGCTCGGCCTTTTGCCTCTTTCAGGTGTCCCTTCTGCAGACGCAGCTGGCACAAGACTGCTGTGCAAAGACCAGCCGGAAGCTGCCAGAGATTTGCCAAGAGCTGGATTCCTCCTCAGCAGCTGTGGCCAGGGAGCCCAAAGCTGCTGTTCTGGAAGCAGAGACTCGGAAGCTGGGTCAGTCTCTGAACCGTCCTGTGCCCTAGAGGACCAGCTGCAGCATCGTGGGGTTCCGGTCTTGTGCCCTTCCCAGAAATGTATTATGTTTTGCTGTGGGAAATGGGGGTGCATTTGTTCTGCTTGCGTTTGGAAGCATCTCCGAGTGCAAGTGATTTTTTTTAATTTTTTTTTTTTAAATAAAAGAAACTTTGCAGGACTGTCCTTTCTCAGTAGCAAAAAGCAAGTGGTCGGTAAATACGTGGCTTAGGGAAAGACTATACTAGTTTTTGACCTGCACGAGTAAGCTATTACGAGCTGTTGTCTGATTTAACCTCTTGAGTTCACAGCCGTTCCCTGTGAGGAGAGAGGGAAAGGGAGGTGTTATCAAAATGAAGGGGTGGAGAGCACACGCCAGGGATTGAAGGTGGGGCAGGAGAGTGGGGTTTTTCCCTTCCTTTCATGCTTCAGCACAAAAAGCGCTGGCACTCTCCCGAGATGATCTGCTTTCCGCTTTGTGGCTGCGACAGCCAGCCCGAGGGACAGCTGGGTTGTTCTCAAAAGGGCACTGGTAGCAAACTGCAGACCTTCCAAAGACAGAGGCGACGGAGGCGACGGATGGGAGGGGGAGGATGTCAAGCCGAGTGAAAACTGCTCTCTCCCTGCAGCTTCGCCTCGGTATCAAGCCCCTTCAGCTAACCGCTCTCGGCACAGTCAGCGTCCCTCGGGTGTCCTTCAGAGGCCCGGGGCCGTCGGCAGGGTGGGTCAGCAGAGGGCGCGGCGGCAGCGAGCACCTTCCCGCCCCGGAGCCGACCGGCAGCCCCGGCCCCGCCAGCCGCCTCGGCCGGCTTCCGGGGGCGGTGCGGGCCCGGCCCCGGAAGGCGGGTTTGCTTCCGGGCCGCGCGGCGCCATGGGCTCGCTGTGGCGGCTGAAGCGGTTCGGTGCCTTCCCCGAGACTCTGGAAGACTTTCGGGGCAAGACGTGCGGGGCCGCGCTGGTGAGCGGGCGGGGTGAGGGCGGCCGGGGGCCGGCGGGGGGGCCCGGGCCTCGCCGTGGGGCGGCGGCCGGCCGGGGGGACCTTGCGGGCCGGCGCTCGGCGGCGGGAGGCAGCGGCTCGGGGTGGCGGCGGGCGGGCTGAGGCGAGGCGGGCGGGCGGCCGCGAGCGGCGGGGCTGACGGCGGTTCTCGTCAGCGGGCTGATCGTGGTGCTGCTTTTCTTCTCGGAGCTGCAGTACTACCGCACCAAGGAGGTGAGCGGCGGCGGGGGGGGGGGGGGCCGGCCCCCCGGTGCTGCCTGCTGCCCGCGGTGCCCCGGCGGAGAGGCGGCCCGTGGCGGCCCGCCGTGCCTCCGCACCCGCGCCGAGGCGCCGCCTGCTCCGCCGCCTCCTCCGGGCTCCCCACGCAGCAGCTGCCGCCGCCGCAGCAGCTGTGTTTGGGTTTTTCTCTTTCCCCGAGCTGGTCGTCCTGACGATGGGAGCGGGCTGCCCTCCCCCGAAAGCCGCTTGGCGCAAAGGTTGGCTTGTGGCCTCCTGCAACGCTGTCGCAGGAGAGCGTCTCAAAGTCTCTTCTCGCTGTCTCTGCTGTCTACAAGCAGGCAATCCAAAGAAAAGAAAGCAGGCGCAGGAACCCCCTTCCCCACCCCAAGTTCTAAGATTCCCAAATTATTGTTGGTCTTAAAAGTATCACAAATGGCAAGCATTTAGCTACCATGGAAGGTGTGGGAGGCAGCAGCTCAGGTGTCTGGCAAATCCCACATCTTAAAAATCAGCTCCTGAGCCAGAGCAGTCGAGGGAAAGAGGCCTTTTGGTTTGCTGCCAAGTGAAACAGGACTCTCTGTTTTTCCTCTGTTCCTAGGTTCATCCGGAATTGTACGTTGACAAATCAAGGGGAGATAAACTGAAGATCAATCTAGATGTTATTTCTCCACACACGCCTTGTGCTTGTGAGTCAGACTTCTGAACGCTGGGAATAATTTTCGTACTTGCCGAGGGCCCGAGAGGCTCAGTGTGCCTGGTGCTTCCGCGTGCTGCGCTGCTGCTTGGGCCGCGGACAGGGAGGAACTGCTGATCCCTTGCGGTTATGCGGTGGTTCCAGCCAGGCCCACTGGGCGCTTAAACCAGCGCTTCCA
This sequence comes from Platalea leucorodia, assembly GCF_965183815.1. Taxonomy (NCBI): domain Eukaryota; kingdom Metazoa; phylum Chordata; class Aves; order Pelecaniformes; family Threskiornithidae; genus Platalea; species Platalea leucorodia. The sequence continues at coordinate 107,723 of NW_028121386.1, forward strand.
ATCGGATCGGGCCGCGTTATTTTTCTAGATTATAAATGAGGCTACAATATAACGCCACTTGCATTTCTGTGTGGTGGTGTACTTTGTCAGAGAGCTCAGTAATACCGAAAAAGCTGGCACAGAGTTCGCTTGGGACTCAAGATTTGACTGTATTGTTGTCGAAAAACTTGAGAGAGTCTCGTTTGGAAGTTACTTGACGAGGCACGACTTTTCCTTGACTTTGGTACTTAAATTCTGACTGTAACGCCAATGCCACGTGGTAACCTTTCTCCAAAATTTTTAAAATCGGAATGCGTGTTAATAATCTGGTTACCTTTTAGCTAAATTGAAAACAAAGTTGCAGGACAAAGCGATGGAAAATTTTGCAAGTCTTGCTGGGTATTACTGCTGTGCACGTTACCCGACTGTCCGCCAATCTTCCCTGCCTCTTGTTCTGTTGTAGTAATTCCTTTGGGTCGTGCATTGGGCTCTAAAGGTAGTGAGTCTGACTTCCTTCTGACCACCCAAGATATTATTGGTCTTTGCCTTCCTCACATTTAAAAGGGCGTGGGAAGGCCAGAGAGGGTGGAAGCCTCTGCTGTTTTGTGCAGAGAAGCTGTCGGTCTTACAAGAGAGCATGTAGCCAGCCAGCCAGTGCATCACGGTGCTTCGATACCAGGCCGAGACCACAGACCTTCTCAATCCTCCTTGTGAAAAGAGATCGCAAGGAAATGTGCTGATGTTGAAGGGGGAAGGGTGAGGGGGTAGAGGGAGGAGACAGCTTTCAGCCGATTTTAAGCTTAACTCGTGAACTCCTGAAAATGGTTATGGGCTTTGAGGGGTTTGGTTTTGTTCTTTTGCCTTGAGTGTATTACCTTTCGGGGTAACGCTTTCTGTGGCAGTTGGAAACAGTCCTTCTTGTACACCAAACCAGACCCTGTATTTGGAAGGGTCATTTAGGGTGCTGCAACGTGCGTTTTATTCCCTGTACGTCATTTGGCCCCAACCGTACCTGCTCTTCCAGTTTGGCCCGCTGGTATCCCCCTCGCTGAAAGATTCTGTGTTTTCACTGGTTGAGTGCTTCCTCAGCCTGCCACAGGCCATAACAAATGTGTGTTTATAGCCCACTTTCCTTGCTCGCTGGTTTCAGATTTGAGCATCGATGCCGTGGATGTAGCAGGAGAGCAGCAGCTGGATGTAGAGCACAATCTGTTTAAACGACGTTTGGATAAAGCTGGCAGTCGTGTGACTCCAGAGGCCGAGAGACACGGTAAGATGCTAGTCTGCCTTTCTTGGGTGCATGCTCTCGTAGTCTTTCCATCCCTGTATGCCTGTTTTGAGATTCACGGGAACAAGTGGCAGCTGAAGAGCATTTAAACACCACAAGCTCTTGAAGAGTTTATAGCACGCCAATCTATTAAACTGGCGGATCAGACAAACTCCTATTAATACTCGCTACTTTTGTGAGGCAGATCTTTGCGTAGTCCCTCTGAAATTACGACAAGGACTCGTGGATGCATTTCAGGCATAAAGCTGCTGAGTTCCTGGTCTTTTGCGACTAGAAATCAAGCAGCTGTTCTAGCAAAGCTTGACTTTGGTTGTGTCTTTAAATGACAGTGGGCTGACAAATGGGACGACCTGGTTAGAGGAAAGAGCGTCTCTCCGGGGAAGGCTCCGGTGACTCGACCCTTAAGCCCAAACTTGCACCTTGCTACGTTTGCTTTGCATATAATGTTAATGCATACCTGATAAACATATTTTAGCTGATTTATTGGTTACCAGTTGTAGTAAGTGGTCCTTGGCTACACAAAACTTCTCCTCTACCGTTTTTACGCGTTCTGACTCATCGTTGTACCTCGATACACAGCAGAAGCGACTCTGTCAAAGTGTCGCAATCCAACGGTAATACCGTCCTGACTTTTCCCTTCCAAAACGTGAGCTGCGTATTACCTTTTCTGGGAGATAGTATAGTTCTGCCTGTCAGCACGAACTAGATTTGTTGATTTGTATCACTCAGATTTAACTTTTCTGTTCTTGAAGTTGAAAGGCTAAACCAAGGCAAGAGCTGAACGATCGGTAGGTGCGAGAGTGTCTCCCGTTGTCACGGGAATGGGGTGATAGCGTTCTTGCTATCGTGTCAGCGAGCAGCCTTTCTGTATTCAGAGGTTGTGGCATTACAAACGTAATGTCCAGGGACAAAACCAGCTTTTCTGTATCTAATTCTCTGTTAACACGTGTAGGCCTCCTGCCTTGCTAGTATTGCCAGTGTCCATTGGGATCAGTCAGTCTGAACCGGTTGCTCTGACTCCTTATATAATCAATGGAGAGGAAGAGAAACTCGTAGGGAGCAAACCGTCTCACCTAGAAGAGGCATTTTAAGAGAGATCAGATGCATTGCAGGGAAGAAGCAATTTCTTCTGCTGTCTGGGAGAAGCACGCGGCTAGTTCGGTTTCCACCACCCGTGTTACAAGTTAGATCAGAAGTATCCGCCCATCTGCATTAAACTCTCTGATTATCAGTTTCTGTTAGTAACACTGACGTTCAGTCGGTTATTTAAATGGCAACTATAGCAGTATTGACCTTAAATTTGGGAAAGCGTACCCAAATTTTATGGAGTAGTATCTGGAGGCTTTTCCTAATCATAGTTACGTTGAAATAGTTCATAGCTTAGTGATTTCTATGGTAGGCTGCATTCTGTGCTTGGATGTCATCTTACTCGTTTCCATTCAGTGACAATAAGCGACTGAATTCTTTATCGGTGGTTCTTATCGTTTCCTTCCTTTTAACATGGACAGAGTTTTCCAGTTTCACCTATCACATCTGCGTGCAAGTCGAGGACCGCATTAACAGCAAGAAACCCTGCATGTAGAGTTTTATGTACTGTGTTTTCTTTACAGTGTCTGAACTGTGTGCGTTACCTCTGGGTGCTGGCTCTGAGACAACAGGCAGCTAGTGGTTATATTTAAAAAGCTGTTACTGGTTGCAGTATCTTGAAAGACTGCATGTAGTGTCCAGGTGTTCTTGTTCAAATGGTGGCAGTCACGGCTTTGACAAAGCATAGCAGTTATTCAGCTGTGTTCTTCCTGACGCTACCTTTTAGTGTAATTACAAGATGAAAAGCCATACCGCTTTTTAAATAGTGACTTCTTAAGCGCAGTTTCAACTATTTTGAATGTTGTAAGCCTTAGAAAGAAAGCCTCGCACAGTTGTTTAATAATGGGTATATTTTCTTAAAAGTTTTTGTTTGCTTGATTGTGACTACCATCAAGTATTTGATTAAGGAAATAAGGTTAATGATTAATTTTCAGTCGTATTTCATTCTTTCTAATTAAAATCTCTTTTTTTCTGTGGCTAATACGAAATACAGGCATCTTTAATACTCACTTCTGTCCACCTGTTATACCTTCCAGTTCCAACAAACAAGGCCCTGATAACGTTTTATCCCCTCAGCGGTGTCTGACGATGTACCTTGTCACCTTCCCCATCATTAGTTATCAAAGGAGCCATCTTTTCAAGGCTTACAGAGGGTAGTGCAGCAGCGCCTAGATAGTGAGCCTTGGAGGGCTTTTGTAACCCAGGGGACTTGGTCCTGTCCTTCAGGATTTGTGAGTTGAAACAGCTTGATTTTTAAGGGGGCCTCTTATTATAAGAGCTAATGGTTTTCAAACTTTTAGACGCAAAATTCCTTGGCTCACTTATTCCTAACTCCAAAATTTGCAGACCTTTGATATTTGTTTTGGTTCTTGACAAAACAAAAGTCCTGTTTGAGTTTTCTGTAGGCTTCTCCTGCCCTTTGGCGGGGTTCAGCTGTCACCAGCTGTCATCTCCTCTGTTACAAGTCTGTTACTCTTCAGCCTTCTGCACATGAGAACATAAAACTCCACGAGTTCGTGCTCCAGCCATACTGCGGCTGCGCATTCAACACACATGCAGCACAGACGTGGGCAGAATTGTTAAGTCACGAAGAAGGTAGAAATGCCTTGGAGATTTCTAGTGGGCAGTGGTTAACGTGTGTGCCTTCTCAGCATTGTCATCCTGGAGGACTGGCTGTCAGTTTTCCAGTCGGGAGACTCCTACTCTGAGCTTGTTTCACAGCAAGAGATAACCATGGTCCCTACGTGTCTTGGGACAGGATTATGCGTTATGCACCGTTGACTGCGGTGGACTGCTATTTAAAATTTTGTTTGTGTCCTGTATCAGTTGCAATTTACTGATTTGTCTACTTTAGAAAATGTTTTAACAAAGCCTTTACGCACGTAACATCTGATCGGTGCTCCAGCAAGGCTTACAGATAGCCAGTTCTTTCTATGGAGGGTGTTCTTGAGATGACAAACACTACTCTGCTTCTTGGTCTTACTTCCACGCCTCAACAGGCTCTGTGCGTGCCATTTCAGGTGGGCTTCGGGTGCAGGATGTGCAGCTTCCGACACAAAATCGCTGCGTTCATGTGTAGAACAGTTACTGTGCATAGAACAAAACAAGAGTACAAGACAGTGTTTCTAGACGTGCCTCATCACTTTGAATCATCTTTTGTCTTAGAGCTGGGGAAAGAAGAAGAAAAAGTGTTTGATCCAAATTCTTTGGATGCCGATCGCTGCGAGAGCTGTTACGGGGCAGAGTCAGAGGACGTTCGGTAACCTTTACACCTTTTTCGTATCTTCGTAGCACTTGGATTAATACAGTTGTGCTGCATGCACATTTTTTCCCAGAATGTCTATGCAGGTCTGGGCAATGAAATCCTCCTGGGCATGTGTTCAGAGAATGATGAGAACTGTTGTGGTTTTGGTATGTCTTTGGAAGCTGCACTCACGATTGTTAAGAACGTGCAGTTAGGTTGTCTAGTTTGTCTACATGCCTGTTTAAGGGCAGTGCAAATTGCACTACCTTTGCAGTCCCACAAAGGTCGTATCTCGGCAAACGGTATCTTTTCCGGGATTATTTGGTGTCCAGGGGGGAGCTGCGTAAATTATTTCACTGTTACGTGAGCTGTCTTGGAATAAAACCTGGCTATGGCCTTGCCTTCTCACTTCTGCTGCAGGCTTTGCATCCTTACAGGAGCAAAGACCAGACACCTATCGCTCACACAAACAACAGGTGTCATTTGGTGTTTCTCTTTCCTCCTACCTGCAAATTCTTGGAGGAATGGATCCGTGGTAGTGCATGGGTTCCGGACTACCCTTTGCTATTACTGTCTCTGTAGTAACTTGGTTTGTCCCGTCTGTCAAGCCGCGTCCTTCCCCAGAGCTGTTTCCGTCTTGAGGGATTCATGATTCCAGCCTTCAACTTTTTCTTTGGTCCGGCAAAACGTGGAACCAAGAAAGAAAACTGTTTTTTCTGGTGACCAAGGTGTTCCCCAGAGGTCACAAAGTAATGAAGAAAGTTTGCCATTAAGCCTCCCTCCAGTGTTGACAGTCTTGCCCTTCAGGGAAGAGGAGAGGAGGAATAGAAACGGCCAGATGCTTTGTTCACACCGGGAAGTTCCAAACTGCTCAGAACTGTGGGACACTGATGTCGTTTTTGTAGCAGATTTCTTTGCCAAGGAGTGACTTGGCTGTTTAAATGGACAGGCAAAGCTGTCTTTAGACTCAAGCTCTGCATTAAATCAGCTTGCATCCTCATGCCAAAATCTCAAAAAGTACATCAAGAAGCTCAAGCTGCTCCAGGAGCATTAAGCCTCCTTTCCAAGTCCAGTCCCTGATGTTTGCTTTATTGGTTTGTGGAAGAAAACTCCACCAAGGATTCAAGTCCTGAGCTGGAGCATCTCTTTATAGCGATAAAGATGGTAAGATGGTGCTTGTGCTTTTGCAGGTGCAGGTGGAAGACTGGAGGCTTTTGAAAAAGTGCAACGCCTCCTCCTCCAGCAGGCCAAGTGCCAACAGCAGCAGCAGCTGGGCAAGAGGAGACAGCCAGGCACGCGGAGCAGCTCTGAGCTGTCCGCTCTGGAAGGGAGGCCAGTGAGTAGGAGCTGGGTGGATGCTGGGGGCCACCTCTGCTGTGCGGCAGCTCGTTGGTACCCGGGCCTTGGGAGAGGGTGCTGCCACACGGCTTGCAAGCGGTGCTTGGTTGCTGAGGAGGTGGTGTCTGGCTGGTGTGTGACGTGTCCTCGTATGAGGGTGGCTGTCAGAGACTGAGGCGCAGGTGCTTTCCTTCCTGTGTCTCTCGCACACAAGGCACTACCCCTTTCTGTCACAAAAGTGTGCCTGGGCACTCTCAGTGACCGTTTCTGCATGGACTCGCACATTTAGCACGAGCCTGTGAGCTGCACCAAATGGCTGCGCGGTCCATGGTGCTGGTTTCACGTCTGATTGAAGAACTCTGGTTTTCGTCCAAAGACTTCTGCATCCCAAGATGCAGCGTCCCTGAACCTGACAGTGTCCCCATACCCCAGCCTTCACTGCCTGTGGCATCCTTGTTTCCTGTAAGGGTTGCTTTCTCTGTTCAGTGCTTTCCACGCTCTAAGCTTAAGGCAGATGAGCAAACTTCCTGCTGCTCTTCTGGCCACTTTATGCCTTCTGGTGGTTTGCCCGTCCCCTTTCCCAGGTGAATGTAGGAAGGGTGGTGGGCAGGGCCCGGGATATCTGAGCTGTAACCTCTCCTCAGGGAGCTCCTTCCACTCCTGGGCTTCTCTGGTGTCAGTGCTCTGCTGTTCCTTCAGTTGGCTGCAGCTTTTGAGCTGTCTAAGCTATTTGGGTAGGTGTGTTTTGATACTGAGAGAAGCGGAGGTGTTGGAGGTAAGGGCTTCAGGACCAGTCAAGGTTCAGCAGCATATATTGTAGAAAGTACACTTGTATGCAATTTTGGGGTTTTTTTTCAGGTCAGTAATTTTGTATTGGGTGTTCAGGGGTGGCAAGGTGGTTTAACGGTATGGTTTTGGTTTTGTTTTTTTCCCCAAGTGCTTTGTATTTTCCTGGACTTCCTGACTTTATTGAAGATGGAACCTTGTTTTTTTTTCACCAGTTTTGCTGCATACTGTGCAAGTTGTTGATACCATTCCTTAGCAGGACTGATGGTGAGATAATCTAACAGGGGTTAAGATGCATACATCTTGTCTGCATCCGTATACGGGCTTTCAGCATTTTTCAAGAAAGCAGCAGGGACATAAGGCATAGTGTCTTTCAGGGTATGGAACAGCTCATCACCTTTCCCGATCACCGACAGAGTACCATGTTCTCCCTAGAGCCTTTGCAGCTTGCAGCAGGCCCCTCAGAGATTATAAGCATCAGGACTTCACTTATTTTGTGGGTCTGTAGCAGAGCCCGGAGTCTGTGGGAAGATGGAAGATAGGAGGTGCTCGCACAACACAGGGCACAGCTTGGAAGAGCAGCTCCCAAGGAGCAGCTGACACGGGGAGTTCGGTGGTGCAAATACAGGGCAGGAGCTGTCAGGAAGGAGTGGGCTTCCTTCCCTGAAAGCTCAGGAGAAGAGAAAGGGTTTCTAAAGTTTTGGGACCAGGGGATGGTTGGGAAGGGGAGGTGGGTTCATCAGCCTTTCTCAGATGGGTTTTGCAGTTGGATTTGGGTTTCGCTGAGGTTTGTTCTGGTTTAATCTCTCCACAGGTGACGGGAGGTACGACAAAGGCATGAGAGACGCAGTGTGAACTGTCCGGGCTTCTGCGTCACAGCGTGCAGGGTCAAATGTCAGACAAGTCCCATCTCGGAAAGCATTAGGTACATTCAGGTATACACTAAAATACACCCCCAGAACTCTGAGGTCTCTGCTCCTCTGTGCCTTTTCCTTCATTCCCCGACTTAATCTTTGCATCCATCCCTCCACCATCTGTCCATATGTCACTATCATTGCTACTTAGAGGCATTGACTAGGCACTTATTTCCAGTGCAGGCTTCTGTCATTGTGTTTCTTCGGATTTCTTGGAGAAGAGGATGCATATTATTTGTGCTCGTAATGCTCTCCAGCTAGGGGTCTTGTCTTCATCATAGTCTCTGGGCACACAGGCCTTTTCTATTATCACAGTTTTGTCTTTCCTTAACTGTCCAATGAGGTTTGCTCTAGTATCACTCACGGCAGTTATGTTCTCTTGTCCTTGTTTACCTATTGTGTTTTTTAGCACCGGTTTCTGTAGTCATAAGGTGTCTGTTTGAGGTCTTTGAGTCACCACGTCTTGCCACCGTGGGTTTTTCCATCAGCCAACAGGCTCCCTAATTTTGTAAGGGGCCTCATAGGTAATCAGGCTCAGGTGTCTCACACTGTTTTCATGAAGGGCCTCTTGTCCTTGTGGCTTCATCCGCTGGGTGGTATTGGTTGCTGCCTGGTGCAGTGTCCTGTCTTTTTGAAGGTTCTGGGTTTTTTCATCTTTTCTTGGTTTTGTTTGAAATTTTTTGAGCGGGGTTCTTTTGTTTATTCTTGCAGGTAAGGTCTGGTCTTCCTTTGACCTCCCAGTCCACATGGCTTTCGTTCCTCTTTTTTGCCAGGTATCCTTACCACTGCATTTCCATGATGGGAGTGGTGGAGAGGGGAGCAGAGCACTCGGAGTTCTGGAGCATCCAGGGAGGCAGTGTTGGGCTTCCTCTCGTCTTTGTGGGGCTGTACCCTGAGGAAGTCCAGTATTTGAGCATAGATTATGTGGGTACACTAATCCCTTTCAGAGTGTGTCAGAGGGTAAGGTTTTTGTTCTGTTTTGTGTGGGAGAAGACAGCGCTCTGACTGTTTTGGGGATGAGATGGGGTACACCTATGCTTTCAGGTCATACCTGATTTGCCAGACACTTTGAACTACTTGTATCTGGTTTTCCAGGTGACTCATGAAAGGGTTTGGGGCACACTGACAGCGGGCACTGTCACCAAAAGGCAAAGCGGAGTTGTAGCAGGAGTCTTCCATTTATGGAGATGGGCTCAGTCATCTCCTGCACAAACTTCTGTTCTGTAGCGATCGGGACAGTAGCATTCTTTAGATTTCTTAAAGAACGAGAGGAGGATGGAGCAGGCTATCAAAGCGTAATCATTTGTTTCCTTTAGCAGTACAGGTGCCCAAGGACTGACCCGCATTTGAGAAATGGCATAAGGACATCTGTGTTGACCATCAGCAGAGGAAGGAGCGTCCTTCAGGTGCCAAGGTGATGAAGCAGAGTCCTTATTTGGTCCATTTGATTTTCATCACCTGGGGGGGGCCTTGGACATGCGAAACGTGGTCAGTACGTTTGAGGCTATGAGGGATATCACAGATAGCACTCGACGGGCATTAGAACTGGGTGCCCAAGTCAGACTGACCTGACAGAACCGTCCCACCACCTGAAGTAGCACATACTTCTGTAGCTAGTTTTTAATAGCTCAGCCTGCATCACCTTCAGCCAATCTCAATTTAGATGGCGGTGCCGATCTCGTCGTCTTCAGCATCTGTCTGCACTCAGGCCTCTTGTAACTCCTATGCAGCTGTGGCTTAAGACTTTTTAGCGCAGTGTTATCTAACAGTAGCATTCTGTGTGCAAGCAGCTTCCAGCAGCCCAGTCTCATATCCCGTTAATGTCAACACTCTCATTTGAGAATGCTGTCCACAGAGAGGTTCTCTGTGCTGCAGTTCATGGAGTCATTTATGAGTGATTTACCCATAAAGGAAAAGCCTGTCATTATGCCAGCCACAGTCACGTGCTACCCATACCTCTTTTGGCATTTGCAGGCATGATTTTTTTCAGCTCTGTTTCCCCTTATATTTGAGTCAGCTGACAGTAACTCTTAACTTTTGTGTTGGTGTGTGGTCTGACCTATTCTTGCAGTTAAAGTAATAGGTCTAGGCTAAGCAAGATGGTCAAGTGAAGTGCGATGGCAAAGGTGAGTGGACAGCACTGGGGGCTGTGGTGGGGGTGAGGTCAGTTGCTTGGGTTTTGTGCTTTTGGGGTCTCTCTGTTGCCAGAGTATGTAGGTCGATGGGATTTTTACTCTGTTTTGCATGGCCAGCTCTCTCTCAGAAAGCAGTATATAACGTCTGTGTGCCTCTCTGCATTTTCCTGACACAGGCCCAGCATTGAAGGCTGCCGTTCCCGAGACATCGGAGACGGACCGACTATACGAGTGGGCACCTCATGCAGCCATTGACCCCAGCGGTGCAGCACGGGAGGCACGCAGAGCAGTGTGAGCCTGCTGGGGGACCGGGCGAATCCAGGATGTGGCTACTGGGATGGAAGAAAGAGGAGGGACGGGTGTATACTTTTTATGGGTATTGCTGTCTCTCTTTCTTGAGCCTGCTGATGTAACTGACTCAGCATGGCAGATTGGAGCACAAAGCACAGATAGACAAGGTTAGTGGAGTGAAGAAGTCAGCCTGGGGATGGTTTACTGTTTGTTAGAGTATTTGTCAACATGTAGCTGACTTTGTTTTATTTTGCTGCAGATGCACAGCAGGGAGCCGGACACCAAAGGGAGATGGCAAGTGGAGAACCATAGGAAGTTGGTCTGCGCCCAGGGATGGAAGGAATAGTTCTATTGTTGGTGCCTATATGACCTGTTAATGCTGTGTTTTGAAGGCGTGAAACAACTCTTGAAATTGCACGCGTAGCAGGATGTCGACCCCTGGTGAGTGTGAAAGGCAAGGTGCGACACCAAGCCACAGCGGCAGTTATTTTTGAGCTGTCGCATTGTTTGCGAGCAGGTGGCTGCTTCCGGGCACAGCAGTCACTTTGTCTCGTTGGTTTTCTAGGTGCCATGGGAGACGCTGGCCACAACATCCAGTGTTGGACTGGGAGCAGTTAAGCGTTAGACTTGCAGCTGGCTGTCTCCTGCAGCCATCATCTTTGTCTGGCAGTATTGTCAGACTTTTGGAAATGGCATAGACCAGACTTCAAAGCTGGAAGGTATAAAACATCAGCTTACCCAAAAAGCCTTTGAAGCAGATCAAGCAGTAGCTGGACTGCCGAGTCTTTTGTGCTTCCCGGTGGGATACAGGAGATGCTCGCACCGTGATGGAGGAGGAAGGATGAGCACTCTCACTACGGAACCAATTCTGTCTTTTTGGTTTTTTTTTTTTTTTTTTTTTTGTCTTCTCCTAAGTGCACGAGTTAAGTGTTACAGGTTGTAAGTTATGAAACCTCATGACCTGAGTGGTGAATAAGTGAATTCATGTAATAGACTAGTCTGGGCAAAGGGGACCGAGCCCTGTTTGTCATGTTTGTTTGTTGTATTTCTTCATGAGCTCATGAAATAAAGCTCAATTCACAGAGTACGTTGTCCTGTAAATTTGAAGTTTTCTCTCCCGTACCATTTTTTCTCTAACTGCTTGCAGTCTGTCCCATTCGTGCTGCAAACCAGGGAGAAAAAGTCAATAATGCCATCTCTCTCTGTTTGGTTTTCGTACTAGATTGGGAACTCTGGCTCCAGTGGCAGTCAAGTTTGAGCTTTTAGTAGAAAGCTCTAGCTGTTCAGTTGGCTTCCCTGTGCAACGGACCTTCTCTGCTGTCACTGCGGTCCTACCCGTCTTGCCCCAGCGTCCCCATACCCCCCCCAGCCAACACTCTGGGGTCGGGGCCCGTTTCCTCGCGCTCCTTCTCTCCCGGATTCCCCAGGGAGCGCCTTTTGCCCCCAACGTTCTCCGGGGCCGTTAACGGTCTCGGAGCAGAACTCGCTGGAGCAAGCGCTGCCAGGAGGGCCTCTCCCCCGCGGCAGCACCGCAGCCCGGCGCGGCCCCGTCAGCGAGGAGCGAAAAGGGAAGCGCTGCCACAGAGCGGACCCGAGCGAGCCCGGCTCCCCCTCCCCGCGGCCCGGCTCCCGGTCGCGCCCGGCGGGCAGGGTAAGCTGCTCCGCCCGCCCCGGCAGGCGCCAGGCCGCGGCCCGGGGCCGCCTGAGCGCGGTCCGCCGGGGCAGGCCGCGGAGCAGCCCCCGCTCCGGGGCCTGTCAGGCGGCGGAGCCCCGCGGGCGGCGGGCCCGGCTGGCGAGCGGGGGCATGGCGGCGCGGAGCCAGGCCTCCCTGCAGCGCCGGCTGCAGAGCTCGCAGGAGGCGCAGCACCGCCAAGCGGTGCTGGTGCGGAAGCTGCAGGCGAAGGTGAGGAGCGGGGGCGCCTGCCCTGGGGGAGGCGCCCGGGGACGGGCCGCAGTGGCGGTGTCGGGGTGCCGCGGCCGTTGGCGCCGCGCCGAGAGGGGACTCGGCGGCAGAGAGCTCGGGGGGCGAACGCGCGGCCCCAGCGGGGCCCTCCCCGGCGCTGCCGCGGGCGGGACGGCGCCGAGCCCGGAGGCCGGGCCAGGCTCCGGGAGCCGCCCTGCTCCGCCCGGCCCGCCCAGGCGTGCTGGGCGCCTCGCTCTGCCGCTGCCAGCCTCCCGAGCCTCTCGTTAGGTCTTTTCCGTAGTCAAAGAACGATGCCTGGCTTGCAAACGCCCTTGCTTGGCCGCGGGAGCAAGGGGCTGTCCCAGAGGCAGGAGTCGCGGCGGCGGGGGCGGTTTTGGGCGGCCCCGGGCAGAGGCAGCGCTGGCCCGGTTCGCCCGGGGCGCAGGAGCGCTGGCAGCGAGGAGGGTGCCAGAGCTGGGCGGAGGGTCGGGGCAGGCCGTGCCGGGCCCGGCCCAGCGCCTGGCGGTGGTCACGGCGCTGCTGTGCGGTCGTCCTGCTTTTCTGGCCCGTGCTTTGGTTTCTGCAGCTGAACAGAAATCCATATTCTGCAGTGGCTGGGCAGGGCTGTGGTCAGAACTAACTTTACTTGCGAAATATTGAAAAGCCGTTTTGAAAACTCCTTTCTCTAACTTCAAGGACCGACTGGACTTTTAGCCCATTGGCAATACTGATCTGGGGGTACATAGTGGCCATAGGCCAGGCATGGCTGGCTAAGTCTGTCTCATCCTTCTGCTTGCCGTCGCTATCTGAGGATGAGCAGATAGCGCTACGTGTAAAAGCAACCCTGTCTCAATTTCTTTAGTATTAGATAAAAGTGCAGCTTCCCTGTATCATAACACCTTCTTGTTGACTGCATCAGCAGCACTGTGAAATGCACTGTGCTTGGGCTGTGAAGACTTGGAGAAAAGCTAATGCAGGAGGAGCCAAGTCTGTTACAAGCTGCATTTGCTCATCTGCATTCTACGTATCCATCTAGGTAGTGCAGTACCGGACTTGGTGTCGAGAGTTGGAGCAGCACGTGGAAGCAGGAGGGGTGAGTGTGCAGGTTGCTAACTCAAGATAGCGTACGTAGCGTTCGTTAACGCAGACAAAAAGCTCCCCAAAGCAATGGCAGAGGAAACCAAGATTTTGCCAGCTGAGGATTTAAAGAAGCACTGTAAGTTTGCCCATCAGTGTTTTGTCCAGTTGCTGTTCTTAGAGCAGCCAGTAGTCCCAGAAATGCCAGTCCAGAAGACCCTATCAAGAAGGATTTTAATTTTGTGAAGGAGTGCTTTATTACTTGCTGGAGTAACATTTGTCCTAGGTCTCAGGAGAGGGCTATACTGCCTGTTACGTTCTATGGCTGTCTCTGAAAAAGAATCAGTTGAAAGAGCGTTTTGGAAGGCAAGAATGCTGGCGTTCAATGTACAGCGCTGGCTCTGTGCTTTTCTTTCTGCTTCACGGCTAACGTAAACCGAGGAGATGAAGGGTAGGAGAGAAGGAGGGTATTCCCAGGCTTCAAGTCTAAGTGAGCACTCACGGTCACGAGCTGAGGATACCCAGCTGTGAGAGTGCAACAGTGGGAGACTGAGGAGAGCTACTCACATTGAGTAACACCCTTCCCCTCCCTTCCTCCCCGTAGTCACGACACTGCTATGCCTGGAAGAAGCCACGAGCTCCTGAGCTACCAAAGAAACAGAGGGGAAAGCGATTGACGCTAACAGCAGTGAAAGGAACACAAGAATTTGACTAAACATTTCCTTTCTTCTTAAGGGATCCCTTCCAGGCAGGTGGGAAGCCACAGACGACCGCCGCCTGAAGAAAGCACTGCTTCAGTTGGAAGAGGAGCATCAAAGGTAAAATGGCTCTGTTTTGAGTGGGAGGTTGTTCCGGGTGACCTCCAAAGGTTGCTTTCCAGCTTAAATTATTCTATGATTCTGTAGGTGAGCTCCTCAGCAGAGCCCCATTTTAGGTTGAGAATCAAACCCTGGCAGCCTGAACATTTCATGGCACAGGAGCTTTCCTGTTTGGTTTTACCTGAGTAGCATATCCTGTGCGTGTATCCGAGTCCTCCAGTAGAGCACTTGGCACCACAGGCATCTTCTGCCACATTTCTTTCTCTGCTTTTCTTTCTTCCTCTGCCCAAGAGATAAATTGTGTGTGGTGTAAAAGTCATCTGTGTGGTGTGTTATGCATGTTGCAAGCTAAGGTGGGAGAAGCACAGCTCCCGTTTTGATCCGGAAGCTGAGTTTTGTGCTTGTTCACAGGGCAGCAGTTCTTGAAATTTTGTTCATGAAATGTTGCCTGGGTGGGATATTAGTCTGTGGCCCCAAAGTCATTAGCCTGCAGTGCTTGACTTTTCAGTTTTCGGTTGAAGGTTTCAGGTAAAGCTGTTTCTCCTACATATGTGGTGCTGTCTTTGTGGTGGGAGGTTTACTGGATCAGTAAGGTGGGGTCTTTGCTAGAGGTCTTACGCAGCGTATAGGACAAGGACAGGGAGAGGCTTAACAAGAAGGTGAGGGCAGCGGTGGGTACAACATTGCAAGGGAAAAGGCCATGGAAACTTGGAGTCCTCTCTGCGGAAGAGAGGTGGTCAGGACAACGACAGAGAAAGATGATGCATCCAGTGATTGGACAGCATGAAGGGGAGGCAAGACGTTAACTGTGGGCACCATCAAAGTTGAAGAGGAAGGGGGAACCAAAATTGTAGATGGAAACTGAAGGCTCAAAGCAAGGAGAAGCAACTGAGTTTGCCCTAACAGAGAGGTCTTACTTAATCCTAGAAAGCACTTCTACTACTTCTCCGTTTGACAACAAAGTCGGTGTTGAAGGAGTTGGAAAGTCGGGGGATGCTGCTTGTGGCTAGCAGTTGTTCAGTGACCTCATTGCTGTTTCTTTCTTTCCAAGATGTGAGAATCTGGCAGAAGTGAACACTCTCCTGTGGGAGCACCTAGATAAAGCAAATGAGGTTAATTCAGCCCTCAAAGAAGATGTTGGAAAACTGACAGCGGATTGGATGAAGGCCCGGGAGGAGCTGGAATTGAAGGAGGTTGAACGGTGCAATGAATGTGAGGTAAGGGTAGGCTACGGGAATGTCAGGCGTGATGCCGGAGCGGAAGGTGAATGCATTTTATTTCTGGCATGGAGGACTTGCTGTGTGAAAGTTGTGGCTACACTGGGGCTGTATTGGTGTTGACTAGCAGAAGACGGGGGTGTGAGATGGAGGAGCGTCAGCAAATTGTGGTGATGGAAGATGCCCACCTGCTGTGACCATACTGCTCGGCCTTAAAGGCAAATGCTTGCTGTTGCTGGACACTGTAGGGCAGTCCCACATGAACGCTCGTCTTTTTAATAGTTCCTAAATCTCTGTCCACGTCAGTGGAGACCAGAGAGGTCTGTGTGTTTTCACATGCAGAGCAGCCAACAGAAGAACAAGACAGGCCTCCCCTACCAATAGCCTGTTGTAAGCCAACCTGACACTGGTCTTGGAGGGACTTGTTTTTGTCTTCCGCCACCAAGACTGTTAGACACCTCTGCAAGGCGGGATGATGAGTCATCAGTTTGCTTTGCTGCTCTCCACTCCTGCAGGAGAAGTGGTGTGGATGTTCCCTTCTTTGAAGTCAGGTGGCAGGTCTACCGAGGATGCTTATGTGGTGCCTGTTCAGTCCTTGATGCCCCTGTCGGAATTGTTATTAAAGGAGACCTGGTGATGGTGGTTGTACTCTCTCCTATCTGAAAGACTTGTACAGTGACGGCGAAGGCTGAATTGGCATTTCTTTTTGTCTTTGCATGTTTAGCGTTATGACAGCTACTTAAGAGGTGAACGTAACCGTCTACTCAGCCTATGGCATCAGGTGGTAAACTTCCACCGTCATTTCCTGGAAATGAAGGCTGCCACTGACCGGTGAGTAGAAGTTAAGGCTAGATCTCTTGCAGAAGAAACGTAGCTTCCCTTCACACCTGCTTTTTGAGCCTTGATGTTACTTTAGTTGCAGCTAAAGATAGGGTTTCTCCTTTGGTAGTCTGAAGCAATGCCATTAAGCGTGCTTTAGGCTGTTTTCAGAATCATTTTGTTTGGTGCTAATTTTCAGATAAAACTGGGGGGCTTGGGCTATAAGCAGTGCAGAGGCCCTGAACAGATGAACTGGCTTTTACTGTTGCGCAATTACGTGCTTCAAAAAGGAGTCATCTGATAAAGATGGTGGTGTGAAGGTTCTCTCTTTCTTTGTTCTTCTTCAGAGATTTGTCAGAGCTGAAGGCAGAGCACATGAGGCTTTCTGGATCTATACTTGTAAACTGCTCCCGCCTAAGCTCTGGCATACAGCTCTGGGAGTCCGTCCCTCTGGGTAGACCTGTCCTAAAGGATCAGGCACAGCAGCAAGTGGAACAGGAAATAAGCCAGAAGACTTGGGAAGCGATGTGCTTACAAGTCAAGGGGGACATGGAGAAGAAGGAGCTTCAGAACAGGTAAATGTGTTTTAAACTTTGCTGTTACCAGCATTATCTTTTGTGGCTGCTTCTTGGGTTCATAGATGGGCTGCGTCCACGTTCAAAACACACTCATTCTGCACAGCCTTGTTTCTGTCCCTAGTCAAACTATTGCCTTCAACAGAATGGATAGGAAAAACTGTCTGACTGACAGAAGCTCTTCTGAGTAAGACAAGACTGGAAAAGGTCTTGCACATTACAGTGTTTTTGCTGTTAAACTGATTCTTGGTGAGAAATTGAGACCAGCATAAAGAGAGCTCTGTCTCCTGTACAGCCCTTTTGCTACCCAGGGCTGTGCTAAAGGAATTGGGAGGAATTTGCACAGGACCATCATAAGCAACGTAGCACCTCTGTACTGACATCTCCTTGCAAGACTGAGTACAGAAAGCCTTTGGGGCAAGAAGTGCCATTTTGGCAACATGAGTCATATTAACCTGAATCATCCTGTGATCCTATGATCATTGGATTGAAAATTCATGCACATCTCCCCGAATAGATTGCAAGCTCTTTCATCAATTCACTGCTGAAGGCAAAAGTAATTGTGTGACTAGTAATCTGGACTTAAACATCTGCCTTACTGAAAGAAGACCTTTGGAGAGTCTTATATGCAACGTATGAAAGAGGAGAGAGAGAACTAACGAGCAGGAAGCTGTTAGCTACCTGAAAGGAGGTTGTAGCGGGGTGGGTGTTGGTGTCTTCTCCCAAGGAACAAGTGATAGGATGAGAGGAAATGGCCTACGGTTGTGCCAGGGAAGGTTTAGATTGGATATTAGGAAAGATTTCTTCACCCAAAGCGTTATCAGGCATTGGAACAGGCTGCCCAGGGAAGCGGTTGAGCCACCATCCCTGGAGGTATTTAGAAGACAGGTGTGGACTGTGGTGCTTAGGGACGTGGTTTAGTGGTGGACTTGGCAGTGTTAGGCTTACGGTTGGCCTCGATGATCTTAAAGGTCTTTTCCGACCTAAATGATTCTGTGATTCTATACTCTTGGTTTTGGAAATAAGAATGTTTTTACGTTAAAAACTTAGTCTTTCCCCTCCTCATAGAGTGAAGGACTTAGGTGCACTGGAAGGAAAACAGTCGCTATTACAGAGGGAGTTGGTAGTCATGAGAGAGACACTAGAGGAATCGCACCTTCAGAGGGATCTGCTGAAGCAAGAGAACCATGAGCTTACAATGGCACTGCAAAAGGTATGGCCACCTTATTCCTAGGCAGCACTTGTGGGAGAGGGAGCTGTGATAGCAAGACCACCACAGATGCTGTTTCTGTGGAAGCAGAAGGGACAGGGACAATGCTGTTGTTCTCCTTGGAAAATGGTGATCAGCCCACACGGGCTCTTTGGTGTAGTTAGTCCCCACGTGCTTCTTGGGAGCACTGAACCGGGAGTATGTCAGAGACACAAAAGGGGATCTGCAGTTGCCGCTTGAAGTCAGGGATCTTCCTGTCTTTGTTTTCCTGTTGTTCTTTTGTCTCTTCAGGCAGAGCAGTCAGTGGCAGAGTTGACAGGGGCTCAGACGAAGCTGAGGGCTGAAGTAGCTGATCTACGTGTTGTAACAGCGAAGATGAGCAGTGTTAACGAAGCCCTTGCATTGGATAAAGTGGAGAAGCTGGAGAAACTTGTGTTGCAGGTGAGCAGAGTTGCCAAAGATCTTACCAGGTGTTCTTCTCCAGCTGCTGCCTCTTTTCAGACCTCTTGGCTTCAGACAGTATGACTGCCTGAATATGGAAATGTTCCTTTTTCTGTCCAAGCCAAACCTTCTACATAGTAAACCTTACTGTATTTTATTTCCTCTGTGCTTCTGTGGTTGTAGCTGGAGCAAGAGAATGACGTTCTGTCAGGTAAAGTGGACGAGATGGAGAGAGCAAAGATCTCTGACCAGGAGAAGCTGAACTTGTGTGAAAGAATGAATGAAGAGCTCTGCTCAGAGAAAGCCCACCTGGAACAGCTGCTGAAGAAAGCAGAGGAGCAACAGGAGGGGCTGCAGGTACAGCTGAGGATACTGGCAGAGGAGAAGGCAGAAACCCAAGAGAAACTCAGTCAGGTGAGACCAAAAACCTGGTGCTTTCTGGGTGGGCTTTTGGCTGCTTGGCTCAGTTAAGCTGTATCTGTTGCATTCTGCAGTGCTTTTGTCAAGGGAGATGTTTTCCATTTGTTGGAGCCTAGAGGGCGGGACAAAGCTGCAAGTCAGTGTCTGCTATCTTGTACTGCTAAGAATGGGAATGACATCTTGATATTGTTGAAATTGTATTTTAAGACATACACGCAGCTTTGAATTGCTAGAGCCTCTCTAGGCTTTGAGGAAGAGGAGGAGAAATAGATGATCACACAAGACTGTTGACTCTGGACTAACTGATTTCGGTACAGTGGAAAAAGAGCTTGGGGGAATCGTTATCACTGGAGGAGACTAGGAACTTTGCCATCATTTACGTGTCCATTTCATACTGTGCAATCTTGGGTAGTATGGGATAACTTTGAGAGGAGAATTGTTTGTTTCTGATGGTCTGTTCTCTGTTAGACAGTCTTAGTAAACTTTCAGCCCAAAGTACAGGAGCTCTTTCTCCTCTAGCTGATTCAGAATTGGCACTGGCTGGCTCCGCACAGAACTCCAGAGAAAGGACTCTAACTGTATTTTGTCTCACTTTCAGGTTTGCTGCCAGCAAGAGTCAGCTAGCAGTGGTCCGGAGCAGTTGCGCCAGGAGACCTCTTGCCAAGGGCACGCACTGGCCAGGGTGTCCAAAGAGAAGGAATTGCTGGTGCATGAGAAGGCTGCCCTAGAGGTGCGACTGGCAGCCACAGAGCGGGACAGACAAGGCCTTTCCGAGCAGCTGGCAGAGGCCAGGTAAAGGCGGGGAGGAGACCCTAGGCAGGACATTACTTCATGTGTGTAATTATAAAGGTGGTAATCATTACACGGGGATTTATTGCATCCTGTACGCTTTTGAGATGTTTTCACCTTCCATGGACAGAAAATGGAAGAATCTCGTGGGGGGAAAAGAAAAACAAAACAACAAAAAACCCCCAAACCAGTATACCATAATTTGAATGTTATTTTTCTGACAGCTAAAGCTAACAAAGCTCTCCTGAGCCTTGGGCTCCTGTTTTTGCCCCCTTGCACATTCCTGTGTGAAGTCCAAAGCAAGCCGATACAATTCCTCAGTATCTGGTACCTTGGCTCTGCACCGAGTAATAATTAAACCATGCAGACGTTTGCTGAAACCTGAAGCTTCTCTCTTGTTTTGGTTTCTTGTTCTGTGTATTTGAACATAGATCTTTCTTTGCTCATCAAGTAGTTTGACGTGGGATCTCTGGAATTCAAGGCTGTTATGTACGGACATTGTGAGTAGGACACTGCCATTTAGGGTGAAGCTAGAGGCTCATGCTGAACACCTTGAGGGCCTTCTGTTTCTAAGCTAACTTGTTACCTATGGTGCAGGACCTAGACTTGGTTACACCAGCAGCAGGGAACTTTTGAATGCTCGCCAGTCTTTGGGACTTCTTGCCCATCATTGATGTCTGCGTCCTGTACTCCTCACCACATGCTGTTTAGAGACAGGTGTCATGGAGAAGTTATACAGGGAAGGAACAAGATTCTGCCCTTCTGCTGCATCAGGTTTCTAAGATCAAATGCGAGAAGTTCTCCTTTTCCAAAAAAACCCCCCAAAACCAACCCAACGTATGGAGATGTTTGTCCTCCTCCTAGGTCTATCTTGGAAGACTCCTGAACTGGCAGAGCTGTACAAATGATGGTTTAGAGAGTGTTTTGCTTCTTGACTTTTACGCTTTACCACTCCAGAGTATGGTGTTAGCAAGGCTGATAAACACCATTTTGACGCAGTCTGTTTCTTGAGAGCTGCTGCTGCTTCTGAGCTCCAGCTTCTCTTATGTGATCCAGCTGAATTACGTTTTGTCAATTATTGGGCTGTGGCAACTATTCTTGCCAGATGTTGTTCTCAAGAGCCTTTTGTTGCCACAGTTTTGGACTCTATCATCTTTTCTGTTCTGTTTTAGAGACTGACCTTAAAAGGGAGCATATTTGCTTTGGACTGCCAGAGATTGGCGTAATCAGAAATATGTGCTTGTTCTCCTTCTTGAAGATACATCCTCCATTGTCCATCAAAGTAGCGAAATCCTACTGTTGCGGGTTTTACTGTTGTACCACTCGGGTGCCCCTTCACCCCAAAGGATGTTATCCTGATTGCATGCCTGTACTAGTGAGGCAGTGCTGTGTATTGTAGGAACCTGGCACACAGGACCCTGTGTGAGATCAGGGAGGTGTCTTCAGCTCCTGGTTCCAGAATCCTGTGTGTCAATCGCGGCAGCTGGTTGCAGTCTATGGATGTAACAATTTGCCTCTGCAGTACTATAACTTCCATGAGAAAGAGCGACAAGTCACGTGGGCTGCTGCCTACTTAGCAATGCTTAAAGAAAAGTAGCAAGTTTTTCTTTTGAACTTCCAACAGTTTAAACCGAAGGATACCCGTCTCTCCTTTCAGGTAGTCCTTGTTCAGGTAACATCTAGTTCAGGTTTCTTAAAAATGCTGCTACAAGCATGAGATTTTACTATATCATCTAATGTATTTCTTTAGTCCCTTTTACATACAGGGAGTCTGGAAAATTACCTGCCTATACCTATGCTATGAACAGCATTAAGAAGTCATGAGTCAGCCAGGGAAAGACTCTTATTCTGTCCCCCTGCAGAGCAACTTGGAAGTGCTGATGAGATAAGGGCTGTGAGCCTGGGAAAAAAAGCTGGGCTTTTGCTTGCTGGCACAGAGTTTGTGGGCACAGCTACCCGTGTGTCATAGATCAGACAACAGCAATTTAAGATTTGGCTACTGAGATCAAATTCGGCTGGGCTTTCTGTGTGATGCTAGGTCGTAAGTAAAGCCTGGGCATTCCCTCGGAGGGGCCTGCATTGCTATTTTAAATGGCAGAAATATGCTTTCTGTCTCCAAGTTTCCATGCAACCCATTTTGTGTACTCAGGGGTAGGGATCTTGAACCACTTCTTACTGGAATAACTCCCTGTGGGTGTCAGGAGCCAGAAATTCATTTCTCTCCGTATTTGCAACTTGTAGGTCAGTGAAGGAGACCCTGGAATCCAGCCGGTTGGAGGCTCAGCAGCACTTAGCTGAGCTGGAGATCGCCAGGAGCCAGCTTGAAATCCGCCTTCACACAGTCACACAGGCCAAGGAGGTGATACAAGGTGAGAGCCTCACGTGCATTGTTTCTGGCGATCCCCCTGCCTCGGGAGGATGTTATAAAAATAGCTCTCTGTCTGCAGTGCTTCTGGGGAGTGAAGGAGCTGGAGACAGATCCCTCCTACACTGAAATTCAAATGCCTTAAGGTTAGTAAAGTCAGAACCACTGTTTGTGTAGGCACTGAATCTTGCCATTTGTCGTGTTTGCAGGGGAAGTGAAGTGCCTTCAACGGGAGCTGGAAGCAGAGAGATCTCTGATGAGGCAGGAACGGGAAAGCATGGCGCAACAGCTCTTGCGGACAGAACAGCAGTATGACAAAACCCTCAGGCGTCGGCAAACCGATCATGAAGTGGAAATAAGGAAGCTCCTGCAAGACATGGTAGGAAACAATATGCTTTTGAATTCTTCAAGCAAGCTTTGTGGGCTGGCTTTAGAAGAGCGTGTGAAACGGCAGCAATCACCTGTCATAGGCCACACATTGCTAGGCCCGGCAGCAGAGCCAATGGCTTGTACTTGAGGGCACGTGAAGACCCACAGGACTATGCTGGGACAGTAAATGCTGCCACAGAGTCGGTGTGGGCCTAAGACGAGTTCAACAGAAGGTTGGGTGGTCCCCACGCAAAGCGTGGCAGCAAAGGGGGAGGATCTTACCAGATTCCTGTCTACCATGAGGTCGACTCCTAGCATTCCTGCCAACTGCAGTCGCGGGAACTTTGTTCCTTTCTTTCTGTCCTTTCATGCTTGACAGAGGTAGTATCTTTGGGCTTAAAGCATATAGAACAGGCCCCTTGTTCCTGGTAGTTCAGTTCGTGGCCTGCCTTGTGACTAGGGCATCGGGGTACTGGCCTCTTTCTCACCCTGCAGTCCATCTGCATCTTTTCATTGATGAGAATGGAGTTGAGCTTTGAAAATAGAGACTCGGAGACTGGAGAGAAATGCTGAGGTGAGAGGTGCTAGCAAACAGGCAGCCATCCGAGAAGGGCAGGTAACATCTGCTTTTCTTCCACCTGCTGACCCTCCTTTGAAGTTCCTTGATAGGACGTGATTGATGGAGGGCCCAAAGCCACTACTGTGCCCTGTTGAGGTGGGGGTTTGTGGGAGGCAAGAAGCTTCACCTTTTATTGAGGAGCTTGGCTGGGACTCCATCTTGAAGTCTTTTCCTCCTCTCATCAGGCAAGCGAGCGGGAACGGCACCGTTCAGAGCTACAGGAGATGCTGGAGCAATGGGAAAAGGAGAAGGCAGAGGCAGAAAGGGAGCACGAGAAGAAGCTGTTTGATACGAAGCAGAAAGTTGCTACCATGCAAGCTCAACAAGAAGAGGAACGAACTAGAGTCGAAAATGCCAAGCAAGAGGTAAAGACTGTGAAAGGAGAATGGGTGTGGTTTTTTTACTCTTCTGGGCTCCTTATCGATCCGTCGATGACTAAGAGGTTGTTGAAGATTCAGTCACGGATGGACCATGTTTATACTGCCAATCTCACTTAGGAACCTGTGCCTCCAAGTGGGCAGATAATGACCTAGGAGGCCAGCAGCATAGTGCTTTGAGAACGGGTGAGCCCATCCGTCTTTGAGTCTTACCACACAAATTTTTTTATGGGAAGTTTAAACCCGTCTTCTCTTTATTTCTGTGCAGGTCCTGCTGGAAAAGGAGCGTGAGAAGAATGCTTTATTAGAGACACTGCTCCAAACTCAGGGAGAACTAACAGAAGCCTGCCAGCAGCTGGAGCAGCTCAGGCAGGAGGTGGAAGAGCAGCGAGAGACTGGGCAGGTAAGTCTGACTTGTAGGGTAGGTTGAAGGAACGGGCCGTTGGCAATTGGACGTAAGCCGAGAGGGCCGGGTAACGGAGTGAAGGGCAGTAACAAGGAAATAAAACATAAGTCCTGCAGCTGAGGAGGCAAGGACTACTGCAGGCACTGAAAGCACCGAGCCTGGTAAGCTCCAGAGATCAGCAACAGGAAGGAAGGGTTACAACGGCAGCAGAGCTGGGTAGAAAAGCAGAAAGAAGTGGCTGAATGAATGTGATTTTGAGACAGAAAGAGAAAAAAGCTGGGCCTGATGGCACGGCAGGTCTCAGTAGCTTGCTCTCCATTTGTGTTTACAGAACATCACAGAAAAACTGCAAGCAGAGCTGCAGGAAACTCAGAGTAAGATCAAAGCAGCGGAGAAGAGGCAGAGGGAGGAAAGCCAAACCATCAAAGAGGAAATGAATATCCTTCTTCAGCAGAGGGATGGTCTACAAAAACAGGTGACTGCAACAGCAGTAGCTCCTCCAGTCATCAAAGAGGCGGTCTCTCACTTGCCTTTCCATTGCAGAGCAGCAGGCTGATGGGATAATCCCTCTGACTGCCATCATACTGTGGTCTCCATCTCAGCTGCTCTGAAGGAGACTTACTGGCCAGCTGAATCTCACCTGCTGCCCTGGACAGATGGGCTAGTCCTTTTGCCTGTTTGCCAGTAATGATCAGAATGGATCTCTGCTGGTCTTGCTTTCTACGGTGGTTTTTCAGCTGAACGTGGTGACCCACTTAGATTTTTAAACAAGTCAGCTGTATCCATTGTGAATCTGGTACTCTTGTGACAGGGTGAAATGTAAACTTGTTCTTTCCCTTTCCTCACAGTACGTGATACGGCTGACAGTGACAAGCTGTAGTCTCTGACTGCTTTGTTATGTTTCACTTGAGGTGGAAGAGTTGACATCGCAGCTAGCAGCCTCCGAAGAGTCTCTAAAGAAGGAGGCTATGACGCTGCGTCAAGAGGTGGTGTCTTTGGAAAGGAAACTCGAGAGCACTGAGAAGCAAAGAAAGGATGTCCTGGTGAGGCTGGCAGATGCCACAGAGGGCCATTTCTTACCTATTTTTTGGCCTTCTGTTAATACTTCTAAGGAGCAACTTTTTCCAGTGGAGAGCTGATTTTGGTTGGTCTTGTACAGGTTCAGTCCAAATCTGAGGAGATACAGAGTACGCAAATGCTGACCAAGTTTCCCTCATTTTCCCCTTCCTTCCGCTCATCGTTCCTTGTTTCCCAGACTTTTGCTTTCCTGCCACTTTTCACTTTTCCAATTGCATTCTTCTGAATGAGCAGGAAAAGATGCTGTAGTCATATAAAGCTCGCTTATGATTCAGGGTGTTTGTTTTCCTCAATTCTGAAGGTTTCCGCCCTTGAAGCTTTAGTCAAAGTAATTTTCAAACTTGTCTCTATTTACATTGCATGGTTTGGGCAATTATTTTTGTTCAAATCCGTATTTAGATTTCCAAATGTCTGGCTCTGGAGAAAGGGGTGAGAAGACAAAGTTTGCTAATAATAGAAAGCCGTTCAACATTGCCCACCTGAGAGCAGACAGTGGGGAAAAAAAATAGAGGAATTTGAGAAACAAAAGTGCTGATCCAGATAAATATGTACGCCTGCAAGGGGAAAACTCGTCCTTATTTCAACCACAGAATGACAGACTGTGGTCTGACCATTACTCCTTCAAGAGGGGACAGTGGGGTTCTAGAGGATGGTACCATGAAAACTCTACAGAGTAGAGGTCCAAAAAAAGCCCCAACCAAACCCCAAAGTGGGAAATCAAATGTTGGGGTTGTTCTCTCTTCCCTTCCTCCCTAATAGAGAGAATATCGTCATGCCACTGCCTAAATCATGCTTAGTCTGGACTTCAAATCCTGACTGCAGTTCTGGTGGCTCCTGCCCAAAAGACCACACTAGAGCCAGAAGAGGTTCAGAGAAGGGCCAAAAGGAAGATGGGACTGGCTGAGTAAGCTGGGAAAGATGCAACCTACAGGGTGGCACGGGAAAGGCTTCCAACATCCTGAGAGGCAGGGAGAGAGGGGGCAGCCCTTGACTGCCGCTGAAGCGGGAGTTCAAGTCTAGTATGACAAGCAAACATATATCGACGGAACTATTGAATCTTTTTCTCACTGTTTTGCAGCATGAATGGGAGAGACTGCAAGCAGTTAAAGAAGAACTGGTGTGGGAGATAAACCTTCTTCAGGACTCAGTCACAGCCTCTGAAACGCGAGCAAATACAGCAACAGATATGAATCACTGCCTTGAACAAGAACTTCAAACTACATTGTCTATCTTAAAAACGAAAAATGAGGAAGTGGAAACGCAGCGGGAGAAAATCCAGATGCTCCAGAAAGAGGCAGCCCAGGGAAAAGCTTTGCAGGAGACTGTCACTCATATGACTGCCCTCCTGTCAGAGAGGGAGGGAGAAATGAAGTTGTACCAGGAGCAGATGAGAATGCTGGAAAAGCAGAAAGAAATGCATAAAACTACTCTCGATGGGGTTATTAAGGACATAACAGAGAAAAAAGAGAAGATGGAATCCCAGCAAGAACAGATACGGGACCTGGAGAAGCAGCAAGAGAAACAAAGGATTGCTGTAAGCAAAATGAGCAAAGACTTGGAAGAGAGAGATCGGGAGATCAGATCCCAGCAAGAACAGATACGGGACCTGGAGAAGCAGCGAGAAATGCAGAGGACTGCTGTCAGCAAGATGAGCAAAGAGCTGGAGGAGAGAGACCAGGCGATCAAGTTCCAGGAGGGGAAAATAATGATTCTAGAACAACAGGGTGCATCACAAGTGAGAAACCTGCAGGCGGATCTTGATCATATGAAAGGAAACTTGAAGGAGAAAAACATAGAGCTTATGTCTCTGACTCGGCAGATCCAAGAACTGGAAATGGAGAGAGCACAGGTGAAACCGCTGCATGCAAGCCTTGAACACCTGAGGGCAGTTCTTAAGGACAGAGAGAGTGAGTGTGATTCTCAAAGGGATCAGTTAAGACTCTTGCAGCAGTACAAGGAAGAGCAAGAGGGGTACCTGCAAGAGCTTCGTGGTAAAGTAGAGAAGATGATGCTTTCTTTATCTAAAAAAGATCAAGAGCTTGAGTCACAACAAAAGCAAATCCAGGAAGCTGAAGGAGTCATGGAGATGCAGCTGAGGACTGTCCGTGACCAACTGGAGCAGACCTCAAAAGAAAAGGACAGACTCATAGACATCCAAAAGGAACAAGCAAGGAGCTGTGAGGAAAAAACAGAACAGATGAATGTCTTGCACCGAGACTTAGAACACACTAGGGCAATACTGAAAGAAAAGGATTTAATGATTGACTCTCAGAAGGAACTGATTGAGACCTTCCAAAAACAACAACAACAAGACTCTGAATGGCAGAAGGAAATTCTGCAGCACCTTCAAGTGGCACTAAAGGAAAAAGAGCAAGAGATTTTGTCCCTTAGAAAGCAACATGAGGCATGCAAGGAAAAGGAGGAAAAGCATGAAGCTGAGCAAACGAATCTTCAAGCAACAAAACTGACTGTGAAAGAAAGAGAAAAAAAGATAGAGGTTCTGGAGGAGGCTATCTCTAAGCTTCAACGGGAAAAGGAGGAGGCAGCAATGCAGACTAAAGGTATGCTGCAAAAACTAGAATATGCTGAATCTTCTCTAAAAGCTAGAGATCAAGAGATAGTGTCTTTGCAAGAGCATGTCCAGGAGCTTCGAGAGCAGAAGGAGTTAGAAGGCAAGCAGGCCAAGAGTCTAGAGCAGGACCTAGACAAAATGAGCCAAATATTGAAGGAGAACCACTTGGAGTTCCTCAAGCAGACAGAGCAAATTAACATGTTCCGGCTTCGTGGCGAAAGCACGGCAGTAGCACTAGCATCGTGCCAGAAGCAGGTGAATCTGCTTGAGGAAGTGGTGAGGAAGAGAGATGAAGACAATGAAACTCTTCTGCAAAAACTCCAGCACCAAGAAGAAGAACTGAAGACCTTGCAGAATTTGCAGCTTAGGCTAACCGAGCAGCATGAAGAGGTTAGACATCACCGAGAGCGAGAGAAGCTCCTGGACGATGCCTTGCGTGGGAGGGAACGAGAGACCAAGGCTCAAGGTGAGGAAATAAGAGCTCTTCAGGAAGATCTCCAGCATGTTCAGCAGACTCTGACAAAGAAGGATGAAGAGATCAAGTACCAGAGAGACAGAGTCAGGTATTTAGAGAAGACTCTGACAGGGAGAGAACAAGAGCTTAGGAGGCAGAGTGAACTGAAACAATTAACGTCAGCTTTGCGATGGAAAGATGGAGAGGACAGCCTGCAGAAACAAATCCAGAAACTCCAAAAATGGGAGGAAGAGGAAGCAGAGAAGAGGAGAGTTCTCCAGGAGAGAGAGCGTGCCTTGCAAAGACAGAAGGAGCTAACCCAGCAACTGGAAGATGAGCAGAAAGCAAAGGGGGAAGAATTGAAGCGGGTGACCGCTCTTTTGAAGCAGACTGAAAGTGAAGAAGCCAAATGGAAAGAGAAGGCACAAGCACTGACTCTTGCCCTTACCAAGAGTGAAAAGGCCAATGGGACTTTGAGGGAAGAAATAGCCATCCTGCAGAGTAAGGTTACAGAGAGGGACACGGACCGGTTTCATCATCAGGTAGGCAGCGTGATTGATCATCAGTCAACTAAAATGTCTCTAAAGGATTCTAATGATGCTTCCCATAAAGATATGGGAATATATATTCCCATAAATATATGACCTGCTTGGCCAAAGAAACTAGGATTGCAGCCAGCAGGCTTGCCTGTCTGTGTAGCTCTGGCCAGAGACCATTCACCTGCTGGAATGTTTTCTGCCCAGCCCAGAACTACTGAAAGAACTATGGAGCTTGCTGCTAAAATTAACTCAAGCCCAAAAGTGGGGGATGGGTAATCGGGTCTCTCCTATCTAGGCAGGCTTAGCCAACGTGTTGTGGTTAGGATTTGGCGTGGAAAGGAAAGGGCACAGTTGACCAGACTAATATACTAAACTTAGCGGAACGATGGCTGAACAGCAGCTACGCTGATGGTGCTTAGAAGATGCTTTCAGAGATTTAGATTTCTGAGGTCCAGCTTTTCCAGTGTATTGAAAATAATGGAATTGGTACCATTGCCTGATCAGGTTAAAGGCTTCATTGCGCATTCAGGATGTACTTGTGCCGCAGCCCAAAAAAACACGACGGCAAATTTGCCTCGGATTTCACCAACGTGATCTGGAGGAGGGCCCCTAGGAAGAGGGCATGTTGTTTTGGTCTGTGGACCAGGAGAAGAAGGGACTTAGCACTGTGCATTCCTGCGTCCGGTCACTCTCCCCGCCTTGTTGCTTCTGGCTCTTCTAACCTTTATGTGGCACCAGCGCACATAATCTCCTCTCTGAATACCCAGCAGGCTGTTGCAGAAGGGGAGCAGCTATCATGGCTCTCAGAGAAGAGACTCCTGTTGCAGCGGCTGGAACGTCTGCAGCAAGCAGTTGCAAGGCTGGAGCTTGAGAAGACTGAGCTGAAGCAACTCAGTGCTGAGCTCAAGAGGACTCTTGAGCAGGTAAAACAGGCTTTCACTGCCTCTGCAAAGCCTCACGGTCCTCTGGAACACAACACATTGCCACAGACAGCACTTTGGGGTCCTCTGCTTGTTTCCTTCCCTCTCCCGGTTCCCCCTGTGGACACACGCTTTTGTATTTTCTCTCTCTTCTGGCACCCCATTGCCTTCACAAATGCACATTCACTCTGGTACCACCCTTCTTGCCCCAGCGTCCCCATACACACACATTTGACCCTCTTGTGTCAGGAACTGTTTCCTCTTGGTCTTTCTCTTCCATAGTCTACTTTGAGTGCCTTT
Source organism: Platalea leucorodia (assembly GCF_965183815.1). Lineage (NCBI taxonomy): Eukaryota > Metazoa > Chordata > Aves > Pelecaniformes > Threskiornithidae > Platalea > Platalea leucorodia. Next base: position 137,052 of record NW_028121386.1, read on the forward strand.
TGCCCCCAACACACTCTGGTGCAATGAACAGTCTGAGCAGAAACCTCCTTGCCGTGATGTCCAGAGGCCCTTTTGCTCCTTGTTTGGTGGCAGGTTTCTGTGACCCTTTCTCCTATCCAATGTGCAGGTGGAACGGGAACGGAGGAGACTGAAGAGAGATTGTCGAGGTCGGTCGTTGCGAGATGCAGGCGGATTTTCTCTCTCTGACCAGCTCCAGGTGCCTGCTCCTAGACAGGTGAGAACAGAATCTTACTTGGTGGGAGGAGGGTCTGGCCATACAGAGGAACGACGGCAAATCCCAGAGGCAGCAGCCCCCCGGTATAGACCTAACAGAAGTCAAGTATAGACCATGGCCCTGGCCAAACTGGAGACCAAAAAGAAATCCTTGTGTTTTCTTCACAGGAGGAGTCTCACAGGTGCTGCAGTTGTCGATTAGCTGAGTTGTGGAACCAGGTGAGGGGTAGGAAAGCTCTCCTCAAAAGCTGCTGTGGCTGTACTGATGGGCGCAACTTTGCCCGATGCTACAGCCCGAGTATTGCTTAGCTGTCAGGAAGGGAGTACACCAGGCAGTGGAAATGCCCAGTCAAACACATCTGTTGGCCGTGGCCAAACAACATCATTCACCCATTCAAACCCATTGCTTCTGCAAATGGAGGCACTGTTGCTCCTCTTGCCTCTCCTCTTGCCTCGCCTCCAGGGATGTAAGGCAGTGCCAGAGCTTCTAGCCTTCAGGCAATCGTTAGTCTCGTATTGCTGTTCTGTGCTAATCATGATCCCAATATCGGACCGAGTCAGAGACCTAAGCGCTGCATGGACATCTGTTTGGTCGGTGTAAGAATGTACATTGCAGCTGCTGAACCCTACTGCGTCCTTTGACAGTGGTATCAGCAGTAGCAGCAGTCACCACACTTCTCTTCCATGTCCTTTTATGGGTCTGGTACACCCTGGTCTCCCTGAGGATGTGAATCTTCACCGGTGTTCAGGGCAAAATGCATGTAAGATTTATGCGAGTAAAGTATATGATGCTTAGCTCTGGCAAGTGAGCCAAGAATGCTGCTGAAGCCATCGGGTTACAGCCTAAGGATGTTTTTACCTGGAAGTCTCGGTGTCTGAAGTTCTGTTGCTACGGATAACTAACTGAACCGCCTTCCCCTCGTGACTGTTGTGTCTGCCTGCCCCGTGGACCTACTTCAGCAGTTCAGCAGGAAAACGAAGGCGCTCTGCTCAAAGAATAGTCCTCAGCTGGCTAGTTAGGGCACTCCTCTGGGTCTGGGAAACAGCGGAACTGGAACTTGATCTCACGCTTCCTGGGAGATGCTCTTAGCAGCAGATGGCCGCTTCTCCCACTCGTACCTCTGGGTTACCTACCAAAGCGCGGGAGGGCTTTTCAGGCTTCCAAGCCAGCCTTCCCAAAGGTGCCCTTGTTATTTCAGAGAGAAGGTCAGACCTGACCCTCTCTTCAGTGGTGGCGTTCCCTAGCCTACGCATATTGTTTGCTGTGAAGTCCCTTTGCCGTCTTACTTTCCGTGCGCACGACTGGCTTCTAATTCAGCACCACGCATTCCCCTTCCGGAGCTGGCTGCCTGAGTTTCGCATCTAGTCTGCTCTAGATGCTTAGCAGGTTAGGGTCCCACTTTTTATCATCGCCTTTGGCTTTATGTTGACAGACCTTGGTATCGTAATTCAAACGTAGCAGGTTCCATAAGCCATAAAACTCCTTTGGGAATTGCTTCTGTTATTCGAGTTCACTCGCCAAGAAGGAATATTCTCATATTCCTAGCTTGAGGTTGGGGATTGCATTGCCATGTGGAACACAGCCCTTGGCAAAGCGCACGTCACTTTGAAAACAGAGGAAAACCTCTGACCTGAGCCGTTTTCCCCGAAACAGCAAAGCGCTGAGCACTGCTCCCAGTGCTGGCATCTCCTCCACTCCAAAGCAGGCAGAGGGGAAGGCGCCAGAGCTGCTGTGGCTGCGCTGCACTGCAAACCTAACAGGAGGTGAGAGCAGCTGGGTCTCTCGCGCCAAAAAGCCCAGCAGGCACAACCCTGCGTTGCCAGGAAATTATAATAGAGTTTGAGGACTTTCAAGGCCTCAGCAGTCCTTTAAGGCTCATTTCCCCCCCCCCCCCCCCCCGGGCTTTGTTCATCAAATTATGCTCTGCTCCTTTGTGAAATGCTCTAACGTTAGGAAAAATGAGCGTTTGCTCCCTTTTCACGTGCTAGCTGTCAAGTTTTCAAACTAGGTCATAACAGAATGGTTCCTCGCTACCTTGTGTAACCAGTAGTCCTCCTGCTGAGGAAAAAGCATGTGGAACTCAGGTGTCAGTAGCCCAAATTTCTTTTTTGGAAAAAAGAGGTGGGTTACTAAATCCTGTAGGGAACCTCTGTCTTTAGTATACGTGTAATGTGTCAGTGCTGTAGGTGTGAGTTGCCGTTGCCAGAAAGAAACTTGAATTGTTGATGATAATCTGAAGTTCAGTTTGGGGTGACTCTGGGAACCTGTTACTTCCCGTTCCACAAGGACCAAGTGTTTGCGAGGGCTGGAGTTAGAGGGCGCGTCTTCCCTGACAGCCGGTACCGTGGAGCTACGGATGGTCCTAACAGCGTGGGCCTGTCTGAGCTCGGCCTTTTGCCTCTTTCAGGTGTCCCTTCTGCAGACGCAGCTGGCACAAGACTGCTGTGCAAAGACCAGCCGGAAGCTGCCAGAGATTTGCCAAGAGCTGGATTCCTCCTCAGCAGCTGTGGCCAGGGAGCCCAAAGCTGCTGTTCTGGAAGCAGAGACTCGGAAGCTGGGTCAGTCTCTGAACCGTCCTGTGCCCTAGAGGACCAGCTGCAGCATCGTGGGGTTCCGGTCTTGTGCCCTTCCCAGAAATGTATTATGTTTTGCTGTGGGAAATGGGGGTGCATTTGTTCTGCTTGCGTTTGGAAGCATCTCCGAGTGCAAGTGATTTTTTTTAATTTTTTTTTTTTAAATAAAAGAAACTTTGCAGGACTGTCCTTTCTCAGTAGCAAAAAGCAAGTGGTCGGTAAATACGTGGCTTAGGGAAAGACTATACTAGTTTTTGACCTGCACGAGTAAGCTATTACGAGCTGTTGTCTGATTTAACCTCTTGAGTTCACAGCCGTTCCCTGTGAGGAGAGAGGGAAAGGGAGGTGTTATCAAAATGAAGGGGTGGAGAGCACACGCCAGGGATTGAAGGTGGGGCAGGAGAGTGGGGTTTTTCCCTTCCTTTCATGCTTCAGCACAAAAAGCGCTGGCACTCTCCCGAGATGATCTGCTTTCCGCTTTGTGGCTGCGACAGCCAGCCCGAGGGACAGCTGGGTTGTTCTCAAAAGGGCACTGGTAGCAAACTGCAGACCTTCCAAAGACAGAGGCGACGGAGGCGACGGATGGGAGGGGGAGGATGTCAAGCCGAGTGAAAACTGCTCTCTCCCTGCAGCTTCGCCTCGGTATCAAGCCCCTTCAGCTAACCGCTCTCGGCACAGTCAGCGTCCCTCGGGTGTCCTTCAGAGGCCCGGGGCCGTCGGCAGGGTGGGTCAGCAGAGGGCGCGGCGGCAGCGAGCACCTTCCCGCCCCGGAGCCGACCGGCAGCCCCGGCCCCGCCAGCCGCCTCGGCCGGCTTCCGGGGGCGGTGCGGGCCCGGCCCCGGAAGGCGGGTTTGCTTCCGGGCCGCGCGGCGCCATGGGCTCGCTGTGGCGGCTGAAGCGGTTCGGTGCCTTCCCCGAGACTCTGGAAGACTTTCGGGGCAAGACGTGCGGGGCCGCGCTGGTGAGCGGGCGGGGTGAGGGCGGCCGGGGGCCGGCGGGGGGGCCCGGGCCTCGCCGTGGGGCGGCGGCCGGCCGGGGGGACCTTGCGGGCCGGCGCTCGGCGGCGGGAGGCAGCGGCTCGGGGTGGCGGCGGGCGGGCTGAGGCGAGGCGGGCGGGCGGCCGCGAGCGGCGGGGCTGACGGCGGTTCTCGTCAGCGGGCTGATCGTGGTGCTGCTTTTCTTCTCGGAGCTGCAGTACTACCGCACCAAGGAGGTGAGCGGCGGCGGGGGGGGGGGGGGCCGGCCCCCCGGTGCTGCCTGCTGCCCGCGGTGCCCCGGCGGAGAGGCGGCCCGTGGCGGCCCGCCGTGCCTCCGCACCCGCGCCGAGGCGCCGCCTGCTCCGCCGCCTCCTCCGGGCTCCCCACGCAGCAGCTGCCGCCGCCGCAGCAGCTGTGTTTGGGTTTTTCTCTTTCCCCGAGCTGGTCGTCCTGACGATGGGAGCGGGCTGCCCTCCCCCGAAAGCCGCTTGGCGCAAAGGTTGGCTTGTGGCCTCCTGCAACGCTGTCGCAGGAGAGCGTCTCAAAGTCTCTTCTCGCTGTCTCTGCTGTCTACAAGCAGGCAATCCAAAGAAAAGAAAGCAGGCGCAGGAACCCCCTTCCCCACCCCAAGTTCTAAGATTCCCAAATTATTGTTGGTCTTAAAAGTATCACAAATGGCAAGCATTTAGCTACCATGGAAGGTGTGGGAGGCAGCAGCTCAGGTGTCTGGCAAATCCCACATCTTAAAAATCAGCTCCTGAGCCAGAGCAGTCGAGGGAAAGAGGCCTTTTGGTTTGCTGCCAAGTGAAACAGGACTCTCTGTTTTTCCTCTGTTCCTAGGTTCATCCGGAATTGTACGTTGACAAATCAAGGGGAGATAAACTGAAGATCAATCTAGATGTTATTTCTCCACACACGCCTTGTGCTTGTGAGTCAGACTTCTGAACGCTGGGAATAATTTTCGTACTTGCCGAGGGCCCGAGAGGCTCAGTGTGCCTGGTGCTTCCGCGTGCTGCGCTGCTGCTTGGGCCGCGGACAGGGAGGAACTGCTGATCCCTTGCGGTTATGCGGTGGTTCCAGCCAGGCCCACTGGGCGCTTAAACCAGCGCTTCCAATCGGATCGGGCCGCGTTATTTTTCTAGATTATAAATGAGGCTACAATATAACGCCACTTGCATTTCTGTGTGGTGGTGTACTTTGTCAGAGAGCTCAGTAATACCGAAAAAGCTGGCACAGAGTTCGCTTGGGACTCAAGATTTGACTGTATTGTTGTCGAAAAACTTGAGAGAGTCTCGTTTGGAAGTTACTTGACGAGGCACGACTTTTCCTTGACTTTGGTACTTAAATTCTGACTGTAACGCCAATGCCACGTGGTAACCTTTCTCCAAAATTTTTAAAATCGGAATGCGTGTTAATAATCTGGTTACCTTTTAGCTAAATTGAAAACAAAGTTGCAGGACAAAGCGATGGAAAATTTTGCAAGTCTTGCTGGGTATTACTGCTGTGCACGTTACCCGACTGTCCGCCAATCTTCCCTGCCTCTTGTTCTGTTGTAGTAATTCCTTTGGGTCGTGCATTGGGCTCTAAAGGTAGTGAGTCTGACTTCCTTCTGACCACCCAAGATATTATTGGTCTTTGCCTTCCTCACATTTAAAAGGGCGTGGGAAGGCCAGAGAGGGTGGAAGCCTCTGCTGTTTTGTGCAGAGAAGCTGTCGGTCTTACAAGAGAGCATGTAGCCAGCCAGCCAGTGCATCACGGTGCTTCGATACCAGGCCGAGACCACAGACCTTCTCAATCCTCCTTGTGAAAAGAGATCGCAAGGAAATGTGCTGATGTTGAAGGGGGAAGGGTGAGGGGGTAGAGGGAGGAGACAGCTTTCAGCCGATTTTAAGCTTAACTCGTGAACTCCTGAAAATGGTTATGGGCTTTGAGGGGTTTGGTTTTGTTCTTTTGCCTTGAGTGTATTACCTTTCGGGGTAACGCTTTCTGTGGCAGTTGGAAACAGTCCTTCTTGTACACCAAACCAGACCCTGTATTTGGAAGGGTCATTTAGGGTGCTGCAACGTGCGTTTTATTCCCTGTACGTCATTTGGCCCCAACCGTACCTGCTCTTCCAGTTTGGCCCGCTGGTATCCCCCTCGCTGAAAGATTCTGTGTTTTCACTGGTTGAGTGCTTCCTCAGCCTGCCACAGGCCATAACAAATGTGTGTTTATAGCCCACTTTCCTTGCTCGCTGGTTTCAGATTTGAGCATCGATGCCGTGGATGTAGCAGGAGAGCAGCAGCTGGATGTAGAGCACAATCTGTTTAAACGACGTTTGGATAAAGCTGGCAGTCGTGTGACTCCAGAGGCCGAGAGACACGGTAAGATGCTAGTCTGCCTTTCTTGGGTGCATGCTCTCGTAGTCTTTCCATCCCTGTATGCCTGTTTTGAGATTCACGGGAACAAGTGGCAGCTGAAGAGCATTTAAACACCACAAGCTCTTGAAGAGTTTATAGCACGCCAATCTATTAAACTGGCGGATCAGACAAACTCCTATTAATACTCGCTACTTTTGTGAGGCAGATCTTTGCGTAGTCCCTCTGAAATTACGACAAGGACTCGTGGATGCATTTCAGGCATAAAGCTGCTGAGTTCCTGGTCTTTTGCGACTAGAAATCAAGCAGCTGTTCTAGCAAAGCTTGACTTTGGTTGTGTCTTTAAATGACAGTGGGCTGACAAATGGGACGACCTGGTTAGAGGAAAGAGCGTCTCTCCGGGGAAGGCTCCGGTGACTCGACCCTTAAGCCCAAACTTGCACCTTGCTACGTTTGCTTTGCATATAATGTTAATGCATACCTGATAAACATATTTTAGCTGATTTATTGGTTACCAGTTGTAGTAAGTGGTCCTTGGCTACACAAAACTTCTCCTCTACCGTTTTTACGCGTTCTGACTCATCGTTGTACCTCGATACACAGCAGAAGCGACTCTGTCAAAGTGTCGCAATCCAACGGTAATACCGTCCTGACTTTTCCCTTCCAAAACGTGAGCTGCGTATTACCTTTTCTGGGAGATAGTATAGTTCTGCCTGTCAGCATGAACTAGATTTGTTGATTTGTATCACTCAGATTTAACTTTTCTGTTCTTGAAGTTGAAAGGCTAAACCAAGGCAAGAGCTGAACGATCGGTAGGTGCGAGAGTGTCTCCCGTTGTCACGGGAATGGGGTGATAGCGTTCTTGCTATCGTGTCAGCGAGCAGCCTTTCTGTATTCAGAGGTTGTGGCATTACAAACGTAATGTCCAGGGACAAAACCAGCTTTTCTGTATCTAATTCTCTGTTAACACGTGTAGGCCTCCTGCCTTGCTAGTATTGCCAGTGTCCATTGGGATCAGTCAGTCTGAACCGGTTGCTCTGACTCCTTATATAATCAATGGAGAGGAAGAGAAACTCGTAGGGAGCAAACCGTCTCACCTAGAAGAGGCATTTTAAGAGAGATCAGATGCATTGCAGGGAAGAAGCAATTTCTTCTGCTGTCTGGGAGAAGCACGCGGCTAGTTCGGTTTCCACCACCCGTGTTACAAGTTAGATCAGAAGTATCCGCCCATCTGCATTAAACTCTCTGATTATCAGTTTCTGTTAGTAACACTGACGTTCAGTCGGTTATTTAAATGGCAACTATAGCAGTATTGACCTTAAATTTGGGAAAGCGTACCCAAATTTTATGGAGTAGTATCTGGAGGCTTTTCCTAATCATAGTTACGTTGAAATAGTTCATAGCTTAGTGATTTCTATGGTAGGCTGCATTCTGTGCTTGGATGTCATCTTACTCGTTTCCATTCAGTGACAATAAGCGACTGAATTCTTTATCGGTGGTTCTTATCGTTTCCTTCCTTTTAACATGGACAGAGTTTTCCAGTTTCACCTATCACATCTGCGTGCAAGTCGAGGACCGCATTAACAGCAAGAAACCCTGCATGTAGAGTTTTATGTACTGTGTTTTCTTTACAGTGTCTGAACTGTGTGCGTTACCTCTGGGTGCTGGCTCTGAGACAACAGGCAGCTAGTGGTTATATTTAAAAAGCTGTTACTGGTTGCAGTATCTTGAAAGACTGCATGTAGTGTCCAGGTGTTCTTGTTCAAATGGTGGCAGTCACGGCTTTGACAAAGCATAGCAGTTATTCAGCTGTGTTCTTCCTGACGCTACCTTTTAGTGTAATTACAAGATGAAAAGCCATACCGCTTTTTAAATAGTGACTTCTTAAGCGCAGTTTCAACTATTTTGAATGTTGTAAGCCTTAGAAAGAAAGCCTCGCACAGTTGTTTAATAATGGGTATATTTTCTTAAAAGTTTTTGTTTGCTTGATTGTGACTACCATCAAGTATTTGATTAAGGAAATAAGGTTAATGATTAATTTTCAGTCGTATTTCATTCTTTCTAATTAAAATCTCTTTTTTTCTGTGGCTAATACGAAATACAGGCATCTTTAATACTCACTTCTGTCCACCTGTTATACCTTCCAGTTCCAACAAACAAGGCCCTGATAACGTTTTATCCCCTCAGCGGTGTCTGACGATGTACCTTGTCACCTTCCCCATCATTAGTTATCAAAGGAGCCATCTTTTCAAGGCTTACAGAGGGTAGTGCAGCAGCGCCTAGATAGTGAGCCTTGGAGGGCTTTTGTAACCCAGGGGACTTGGTCCTGTCCTTCAGGATTTGTGAGTTGAAACAGCTTGATTTTTAAGGGGGCCTCTTATTATAAGAGCTAATGGTTTTCAAACTTTTAGACGCAAAATTCCTTGGCTCACTTATTCCTAACTCCAAAATTTGCAGACCTTTGATATTTGTTTTGGTTCTTGACAAAACAAAAGTCCTGTTTGAGTTTTCTGTAGGCTTCTCCTGCCCTTTGGCGGGGTTCAGCTGTCACCAGCTGTCATCTCCTCTGTTACAAGTCTGTTACTCTTCAGCCTTCTGCACATGAGAACATAAAACTCCACGAGTTCGTGCTCCAGCCATACTGCGGCTGCGCATTCAACACACATGCAGCACAGACGTGGGCAGAATTGTTAAGTCACGAAGAAGGTAGAAATGCCTTGGAGATTTCTAGTGGGCAGTGGTTAACGTGTGTGCCTTCTCAGCATTGTCATCCTGGAGGACTGGCTGTCAGTTTTCCAGTCGGGAGACTCCTACTCTGAGCTTGTTTCACAGCAAGAGATAACCATGGTCCCTACGTGTCTTGGGACAGGATTATGCGTTATGCACCGTTGACTGCGGTGGACTGCTATTTAAAATTTTGTTTGTGTCCTGTATCAGTTGCAATTTACTGATTTGTCTACTTTAGAAAATGTTTTAACAAAGCCTTTACGCACGTAACATCTGATCGGTGCTCCAGCAAGGCTTACAGATAGCCAGTTCTTTCTATGGAGGGTGTTCTTGAGATGACAAACACTACTCTGCTTCTTGGTCTTACTTCCACGCCTCAACAGGCTCTGTGCGTGCCATTTCAGGTGGGCTTCGGGTGCAGGATGTGCAGCTTCCGACACAAAATCGCTGCGTTCATGTGTAGAACAGTTACTGTGCATAGAACAAAACAAGAGTACAAGACAGTGTTTCTAGACGTGCCTCATCACTTTGAATCATCTTTTGTCTTAGAGCTGGGGAAAGAAGAAGAAAAAGTGTTTGATCCAAATTCTTTGGATGCCGATCGCTGCGAGAGCTGTTACGGGGCAGAGTCAGAGGACGTTCGGTAACCTTTACACCTTTTTCGTATCTTCGTAGCACTTGGATTAATACAGTTGTGCTGCATGCACATTTTTTCCCAGAATGTCTATGCAGGTCTGGGCAATGAAATCCTCCTGGGCATGTGTTCAGAGAATGATGAGAACTGTTGTGGTTTTGGTATGTCTTTGGAAGCTGCACTCACGATTGTTAAGAACGTGCAGTTAGGTTGTCTAGTTTGTCTACATGCCTGTTTAAGGGCAGTGCAAATTGCACTACCTTTGCAGTCCCACAAAGGTCGTATCTCGGCAAACGGTATCTTTTCCGGGATTATTTGGTGTCCAGGGGGGAGCTGCGTAAATTATTTCACTGTTACGTGAGCTGTCTTGGAATAAAACCTGGCTATGGCCTTGCCTTCTCACTTCTGCTGCAGGCTTTGCATCCTTACAGGAGCAAAGACCAGACACCTATCGCTCACACAAACAACAGGTGTCATTTGGTGTTTCTCTTTCCTCCTACCTGCAAATTCTTGGAGGAATGGATCCGTGGTAGTGCATGGGTTCCGGACTACCCTTTGCTATTACTGTCTCTGTAGTAACTTGGTTTGTCCCATCTGTCAAGCCGCGTCCTTCCCCAGAGCTGTTTCCGTCTTGAGGGATTCATGATTCCAGCCTTCAACTTTTTCTTTGGTCCGGCAAAACGTGGAACCAAGAAAGAAAACTGTTTTTTCTGGTGACCAAGGTGTTCCCCAGAGGTCACAAAGTAATGAAGAAAGTTTGCCATTAAGCCTCCCTCCAGTGTTGACAGTCTTGCCCTTCAGGGAAGAGGAGAGGAGGAATAGAAACGGCCAGATGCTTTGTTCACACCGGGAAGTTCCAAACTGCTCAGAACTGTGGGACACTGATGTCGTTTTTGTAGCAGATTTCTTTGCCAAGGAGTGACTTGGCTGTTTAAATGGACAGGCAAAGCTGTCTTTAGACTCAAGCTCTGCATTAAATCAGCTTGCATCCTCATGCCAAAATCTCAAAAAGTACATCAAGAAGCTCAAGCTGCTCCAGGAGCATTAAGCCTCCTTTCCAAGTCCAGTCCCTGATGTTTGCTTTATTGGTTTGTGGAAGAAAACTCCACCAAGGATTCAAGTCCTGAGCTGGAGCATCTCTTTATAGCGATAAAGATGGTAAGATGGTGCTTGTGCTTTTGCAGGTGCAGGTGGAAGACTGGAGGCTTTTGAAAAAGTGCAACGCCTCCTCCTCCAGCAGGCCAAGTGCCAACAGCAGCAGCAGCTGGGCAAGAGGAGACAGCCAGGCACGCGGAGCAGCTCTGAGCTGTCCGCTCTGGAAGGGAGGCCAGTGAGTAGGAGCTGGGTGGATGCTGGGGGCCACCTCTGCTGTGCGGCAGCTCGTTGGTACCCGGGCCTTGGGAGAGGGTGCTGCCACACGGCTTGCAAGCGGTGCTTGGTTGCTGAGGAGGTGGTGTCTGGCTGGTGTGTGACGTGTCCTCGTATGAGGGTGGCTGTCAGAGACTGAGGCGCAGGTGCTTTCCTTCCTGTGTCTCTCGCACACAAGGCACTACCCCTTTCTGTCACAAAAGTGTGCCTGGGCACTCTCAGTGACCGTTTCTGCATGGACTCGCACATTTAGCACGAGCCTGTGAGCTGCACCAAATGGCTGCGCGGTCCATGGTGCTGGTTTCACGTCTGATTGAAGAACTCTGGTTTTCGTCCAAAGACTTCTGCATCCCAAGATGCAGCGTCCCTGAACCTGACAGTGTCCCCATACCCCAGCCTTCACTGCCTGTGGCATCCTTGTTTCCTGTAAGGGTTGCTTTCTCTGTTCAGTGCTTTCCACGCTCTAAGCTTAAGGCAGATGAGCAAACTTCCTGCTGCTCTTCTGGCCACTTTATGCCTTCTGGTGGTTTGCCCGTCCCCTTTCCCAGGTGAATGTAGGAAGGGTGGTGGGCAGGGCCCGGGATATCTGAGCTGTAACCTCTCCTCAGGGAGCTCCTTCCACTCCTGGGCTTCTCTGGTGTCAGTGCTCTGCTGTTCCTTCAGTTGGCTGCAGCTTTTGAGCTGTCTAAGCTATTTGGGTAGGTGTGTTTTGATACTGAGAGAAGCGGAGGTGTTGGAGGTAAGGGCTTCAGGACCAGTCAAGGTTCAGCAGCATATATTGTAGAAAGTACACTTGTATGCAATTTTGGGGTTTTTTTTCAGGTCAGTAATTTTGTATTGGGTGTTCAGGGGTGGCAAGGTGGTTTAACGGTATGGTTTTGGTTTTGGTTTTTTCCCCAAGTGCTTTGTATTTTCCTGGACTTCCTGACTTTATTGAAGATGGAACCTTGTTTTTTTTTCACCAGTTTTGCTGCATACTGTGCAAGTTGTTGATACCATTCCTTAGCAGGACTGATGGTGAGATAATCTAACAGGGGTTAAGATGCATACATCTTGTCTGCATCCGTATACGGGCTTTCAGCATTTTTCAAGAAAGCAGCAGGGACATAAGGCATAGTGTCTTTCAGGGTATGGAACAGCTCATCACCTTTCCCGATCACCGACAGAGTACCATGTTCTCCCTAGAGCCTTTGCAGCTTGCAGCAGGCCCCTCAGAGATTATAAGCATCAGGACTTCACTTATTTTGTGGGTCTGTAGCAGAGCCCGGAGTCTGTGGGAAGATGGAAGATAGGAGGTGCTCGCACAACACAGGGCACAGCTTGGAAGAGCAGCTCCCAAGGAGCAGCTGACACGGGGAGTTCAGTGGTGCAAATACAGGGCAGGAGCTGTCAGGAAGGAGTGGGCTTCCTTCCCTGAAAGTTCAGGAGAAGAGAAAGGGTTTCTAAAGTTTTGGGACCAGGGGATGGTTGGGAAGGGGAGGTGGGTTCATCAGCCTTTCTCAGATGGGTTTTGCAGTTGGATTTGGGTTTCGCTGAGGTTTGTTCTGGTTTAATCTCTCCACAGGTGACGGGAGGTACGACAAAGGCATGAGAGACGCAGTGTGAACTGTCCGGGCTTCTGCGTCACAGCGTGCAGGGTCAAATGTCAGACAAGTCCCATCTCGGAAAGCATTAGGTACATTCAGGTATACACTAAAATACACCCCCAGAACTCTGAGGTCTCTGCTCCTCTGTGCCTTTTCCTTCATTCCCCGACTTAATCTTTGCATCCATCCCTCCACCATCTGTCCATATGTCACTATCATTGCTACTTAGAGGCATTGACTAGGCACTTATTTCCAGTGCAGGCTTCTGTCATTGTGTTTCTTCGGATTTCTTGGAGAAGAGGATGCATATTATTTGTGCTCGTAATGCTCTCCAGCTAGGGGTCTTGTCTTCATCATAGTCTCTGGGCACACAGGCCTTTTCTATTATCACAGTTTTGTCTTTCCTTAACTGTCCAATGAGGTTTGCTCTAGTATCACTCACGGCAGTTATGTTCTCTTGTCCTTGTTTACCTATTGTGTTTTTTAGCACCGGTTTCTGTAGTCATAAGGTGTCTGTTTGAGGTCTTTGAGTCACCACGTCTTGCCACCGTGGGTTTTTCCATCAGCCAACAGGCTCCCTAATTTTGTAAGGGGCCTCATAGGTAATCAGGCTCAGGTGTCTCACACTGTTTTCATGAAGGGCCTCTTGTCCTTGTGGCTTCATCCGCTGGGTGGTATCGGTTGCTGCCTGGTGCAGTGTCCTGTCTTTTTGAAGGTTCTGGGTTTTTTCATCTTTTCTTGGTTTTGTTTGAAATTTTTTGAGCGGGGTTCTTTTGTTTATTCTTGCAGGTAAGGTCTGGTCTTCCTTTGACCTCCCAGTCCACATGGCTTTCGTTCCTCTTTTTTGCCAGGTATCCTCACCACTGCATTTCCATGATGGGAGTGGTGGAGAGGGGAGCAGAGCACTCGGAGTTCTGGAGCATCCAGGGAGGCAGTGTTGGGCTTCCTCTCGTCTTTGTGGGGCTGTACCCTGAGGAAGTCCAGTATTTGAGCATAGATTATGTGGGTACACTAATCCCTTTCAGAGTGTGTCAGAGGGTAAGGTTTTTGTTCTGTTTTGTGTGGGAGAAGACAGCGCTCTGACTGTTTTGGGGATGAGATGGGGTACACCTATGCTTTCAGGTCATACCTGATTTGCCAGACACTTTGAACTACTTGTATCTGGTTTTCCAGGTGACTCATGAAAGGGTTTGGGGCACACTGACAGCGGGCACTGTCACCAAAAGGCAAAGCGGAGTTGTAGCAGGAGTCTTCCATTTATGGAGATGGGCTCAGTCATCTCCTGCACAAACTTCTGTTCTGTAGCGATCGGGACAGTAGCATTCTTTAGATTTCTTAAAGAACGAGAGGAGGATGGAGCAGGCTATCAAAGCGTAATCATTTGTTTCCTTTAGCAGTACAGGTGCCCAAGGACTGACCCGCATTTGAGAAATGGCATAAGGACATCTGTGTTGACCATCAGCAGAGGAAGGAGCGTCCTTCAGGTGCCAAGGTGATGAAGCAGAGTCCTTATTTGGTCCATTTGATTTTCATCACCTGGGGGGGGCCTTGGACATGCGAAACGTGGTCAGTACGTTTGAGGCTATGAGGGATATCACAGATAGCACTCGACGGGCATTAGAACTGGGTGCCCAAGTCAGACTGACCTGACAGAACCGTCCCACCACCTGAAGTAGCACATACTTCTGTAGCTAGTTTTTAATAGCTCAGCCTGCATCACCTTCAGCCAATCTCAATTTAGATGGCGGTGCCGATCTCGTCGTCTTCAGCATCTGTCTGCACTCAGGCCTCTTGTAACTCCTATGCAGCTGTGGCTTAAGACTTTTTAGCGCAGCGTTATCTAACAGTAGCATTCTGTGTGCAAGCAGCTTCCAGCAGCCCAGTCTCATATCCCGTTAATGTCAACACTCTCATTTGAGAATGCTGTCCACAGAGAGGTTCTCTGTGCTGCAGTTCATGGAGTCATTTATGAGTGATTTACCCATAAAGGAAAAGCCTGTCATTATGCCAGCCACAGTCACGTGCTACCCATACCTCTTTTGGCATTTGCAGGCATGATTTTTTTCAGCTCTATCTGTTTCCCCTTATATTTGAGTCAGCTGACAGTAACTCTTAACTTTTGTGTTGGTGTGTGGTCTGACCTATTCTTGCAGTTAAAGTAATAGGTCTAGGCTAAGCAAGATGGTCAAGTGAAGTGCGATGGCAAAGGTGAGTGGACAGCACTGGGGGCTGTGGTGGGGGTGAGGTCAGTTGCTTGGGTTTTGTGCTTTTGGGGTCTCTCTGTTGCCAGAGTATGTAGGTCGATGGGATTTTTACTCTGTTTTGCATGGCCAGCTCTCTCTCAGAAAGCAGTATATAACGTCTGTGTGCCTCTCTGCATTTTCCTGACACAGGCCCAGCATTGAAGGCTGCCGTTCCCGAGACATCGGAGACGGACCGACTATACGAGTGGGCACCTCATGCAGCCATTGACCCCAGCGGTGCAGCACGGGAGGCACGCAGAGCAGTGTGAGCCTGCTGGGGGACCGGGCGAATCCAGGATGTGGCTACTGGGGTGGGAGAAAGAGGAGGGACGGGTGTATACTTTTTATGGGTATTGCTGTCTCTCTTTCTTGAGCCTGCTGATGTAACTGACTCAGCATGGCAGATTGGAGCACAAAGCACAGATAGACAAGGTTAGTGGAGTGAAGAAGTCAGCCTGGGGATGGTTTACTGTTTGTTAGAGTATTTGTCAACATGTAGCTGACTTTGTTTTATTTTGCTGCAGATGCACAGCAGGGAGCCGGACACCAAAGGGAGATGGCAAGTGGAGAACCATAGGAAGTTGGTCTGCGCCCAGCGATGGAAGGAATAGTTCTATTGTTGGTGCCTATATGACCTGTTAATGCTGTGTTTTGAAGGCGTGAAACAACTCTTGAAATTGCACGCGTAGCAGGATGTCGACCCCTGGTGAGTGTGAAAGGCAAGGTGCGACACCAAGCCACAGCGGCAGTTATTTTTGAGCTGTCGCATTGTTTGCGAGCAGGTGGCTGCTTCCGGGCACAGCAGTCACTTTGTCTCGTTGGTGTTCTAGGTGCCATGGGAGACGCTGGCCACAACATCCAGTGTTGGACTGGGAGCAGTTAAGCGTTAGACTTGCAGCTGGCTGTCTCCTGCAGCCATCATCTTTGTCTGGCAGTATTGTCAGACTTTTGGAAATGGCATAGACCAGACTTCAAAGCTGGAAGGTATAAAACATCAGCTTACCCAAAAAGCCTTTGAAGCAGATCAAGCAGTAGCTGGACTGCCGAGTCTTTTGTGCTTCCCGGTGGGATACAGGAGATGCTCGCACCGTGATGGAGGAGGAAGGATGAGCACTCTCACTACGGAACCAATTCTGTCTTTTTGGTTTTTGTGTTTTTTTTTTTTGTCTTCTCCTAAGTGCACAAGTTAAGTGTTACAGGTTGTAAGTTATGAAACCTCATGACCTGAGTGGTGAATAAGTGAATTCATGTAATAGACTAGTCTGGGCAAAGGGGACCGAGCCCTGTTTGTCATGTTTGTTTGTTGTATTTCTTCATGAGCTCATGAAATAAAGCTCAATTCACAGAGTACGTTGTCCTGTAAATTTGAAGTTTTCTCTCCCGTACCATTTTTTCTCTAACTGCTTGCAGTCTGTCCCATTCGTGCTGCAAACCAGGGAGAAAAAGTCAATAATGCCATCTCTCTCTGTTTGGTTTTCGTACTAGATTGGGAACTCTGGCTCCAGTGGCAGTCAAGTTTGAGCTTTTAGTAGAAAGCTCTAGCTGTTCAGTTGGCTTCCCTGTGCAACGGACCTTCTCTGCTGTCACTGCGGTCCTACCCGTCTTGCCCCAGCGTCCCCATACCCCCCCCAGCCGACACTCTGGGGTCGGGGCCCGTTTCCTCGCGCTCCTTCTCTCCCGGATTCCCCAGGGAGCGCCTTTTGCCCCCAACGTTCTCCGGGGCCGTTAACGGTCTCGGAGCAGAACTCGCTGGAGCAAGCGCTGCCAGGAGGGCCTCTCCCCCGCGGCAGCACCGCAGCCCGGCGCGGCCCCGTCAGCGAGGAGCGAAAAGGGAAGCGCTGCCACAGAGCGGACCCGAGCGAGCCCGGCTCCCCCTCCCCGCGGCCCGGCTCCCGGTCGCGCCCGGCGGGCAGGGTAAGCTGCTCCGCCCGCCCCGGCAGGCGCCAGGCCGCGGCCCGGGGCCGCCTGAGCGCGGTCCGCCGGGGCAGGCCGCGGAGCAGCCCCCGCTCCGGGGCCTGTCAGGCGGCGGAGCCCCGCGGGCGGCGGGCCCGGCTGGCGAGCGGGGGCATGGCGGCGCGGAGCCAGGCCTCCCTGCAGCGCCGGCTGCAGAGCTCGCAGGAGGCGCAGCACCGCCAAGCGGTGCTGGTGCGGAAGCTGCAGGCGAAGGTGAGGAGCGGGGGCGCCTGCCCGGGGGGAGGCGCCCGGGGACGGGCCGCAGTGGCGGTGTCGGGGTGCCGCGGCCGTTGGCGCCGCGCCGAGAGGGGACTCGGCGGCAGAGAGCTCGGGGGGCGAACGCGCGGCCCCAGCGGGGCCCTCCCCGGCGCTGCCGCGGGCGGGACGGCGCCGAGCCCGGAGGCCGGGCCAGGCTCCGGGAGCCGCCCTGCTCCGCCCGGCCCGCCCAGGCGTGCTGGGCGCCTCGCTCTGCCGCTGCCAGCCTCCCGAGCCTCTCGTTAGGTCTTTTCCGTAGTCAAAGAACGATGCCTGGCTTGCAAACGCCCTTGCTTGGCCGCGGGAGCAAGGGGCTGTCCCAGAGGCAGGAGTCGCGGCGGCGGGGGCGGTTTTGGGCGGCCCCGGGCAGAGGCAGCGCTGGCCCGGTTCGCCCGGGGCGCAGGAGCGCTGGCAGCGAGGAGGGTGCCAGAGCTGGGCGGAGGGTCGGGGCAGGCCGTGCCGGGCCCGGCCCAGCGCCTGGCGGTGGTCACGGCGCTGCTGTGCGGTCGTCCTGCTTTTCTGGCCCGTGCTTTGGTTTCTGCAGCTGAACAGAAATCCATATTCTGCAGTGGCTGGGCAGGGCTGTGGTCAGAACTAACTTTACTTGCGAAATATTGAAAAGCCGTTTTGAAAACTCCTTTCTCTAACTTCAAGGACCGACTGGACTTTTAGCCCATTGGCAATACTGATCTGGGGGTACATAGTGGCCATAGGCCAGGCATGGCTGGCTAAGTCTGTCTCATCCTTCTGCTTGCCGTCGCTATCTGAGGATGAGCAGATAGCGCTACGTGTAAAAGCAACCCTGTCTCAATTTCTTTAGTATTAGATAAAAGTGCAGCTTCCCTGTATCATAACACCTTCTTGTTGACTGCATCAGCAGCACTGTGAAATGCACTGTGCTTGGGCTGTGAAGACTTGGAGAAAAGCTAATGCAGGAGGAGCCAAGTCTGTTACAAGCTGCATTTGCTCATCTGCATTCTACGTATCCATCTAGGTAGTGCAGTACCGGACTTGGTGTCGAGAGTTGGAGCAGCACGTGGAAGCAGGAGGGGTGAGTGTGCAGGTTGCTAACTCAAGATAGCGTACGTAGCGTTCGTTAACGCAGACAAAAAGCTCCCCAAAGCAATGGCAGAGGAAACCAAGATTTTGCCAGCTGAGGATTTAAAGAAGCACTGTAAGTTTGCCCATCAGTGTTTTGTCCAGTTGCTGTTCTTAGAGCAGCCAGTAGTCCCAGAAATGCCAGTCCAGAAGACCCTATCAAGAAGGATTTTAATTTTGTGAAGGAGTGCTTTATTACTTGCTGGAGTAACATTTGTCCTAGGTCTCAGGAGAGGGCTATACTGCCTGTTACGTTCTATGGCTGTCTCTGAAAAAGAATCAGTTGAAAGAGCGTTTTGGAAGGCAAGAATGCTGGCGTTCAATGTACAGCGCTGGCTCTGTGCTTTTCTTTCTGCTTCACGGCTAACGTAAACCGAGGAGATGAAGGGTAGGAGAGAAGGAGGGTATTCCCAGGCTTCAAGTCTAAGTGAGCACTCACGGTCACGAGCTGAGGATACCCAGCTGTGAGAGTGCAACAGTGGGAGACTGAGGAGAGCTACTCACATTGAGTAACACCCTTCCCCTCCCTTCCTCTCCGTAGTCACGACACTGCTATGCCTGGAAGAAGCCACGAGCTCCTGAGCTACCAAAGAAACAGAGGGGAAAGCGATTGACGCTAACAGCAGTGAAAGGAACACAAGAATTTGACTAAACATTTCCTTTCTTCTTAAGGGATCCCTTCCAGGCAGGTGGGAAGCCACAGACGACCGCCGCCTGAAGAAAGCACTGCTTCAGTTGGAAGAGGAGCATCAAAGGTAAAATGGCTCTGTTTTGAGTGGGAGGTTGTTCCGGGTGACCTCCAAAGGTTGCTTTCCAGCTTAAATTATTCTGTGATTCTGTAGGTGAGCTCCTCAGCAGAGCCCCATTTTAGGTTGAGAATCAAACCCTGGCAGCCTGAACATTTCATGGCACAGGAGCTTTCCTGTTTGGTTTTACCTGAGTAGCATATCCTGTGCGTGTATCCGAGTCCTCCAGTAGAGCACTTGGCACCACAGGCATCTTCTGCCACATTTCTTTCTCTGCTTTTCTTTCTTCCTCTGCCCAAGAGATAAATTGTGTGTGGTGTAAAAGTCATCTGTGTGGTGTGTTATGCATGTTGCAAGCTAAGGTGGGAGAAGCACAGCTCCCGTTTTGATCCGGAAGCTGAGTTTTGTGCTTGTTCACAGGGCAGCAGTTCTTGAAATTTTGTTCATGAAATGTTGCCTGGGTGGGATATTAGTCTGTGGCCCCAAAGTCATTAGCCTGCAGTGCTTGACTTTTCAGTTTTCGGTTGAAGGTTTCAGGTAAAGCTGTTTCTCCTACATATGTGGTGCTGTCTTTGTGGTGGGAGGTTTACTGGATCAGTAAGGTGGGGTCTTTGCTAGAGGTCTTACGCAGCGTATAGGACAAGGACAGGGAGAGGCTTAACAAGAAGGTGAGGGCAGCGGTGGGTACAACATTGCAAGGGAAAAGGCCATGGAAACTTGGAGTCCTCTCTGCGGAAGAGAGGTGGTCAGGACAACGACAGAGAAAGATGATGCATCCAGTGATTGGACAGCATGAAGGGGAGGCAAGACGTTAACTGTGGGCACCATCAAAGTTGAAGAGGAAGGGGGAACCAAAATTGTAGATGGAAACTGAAGGCTCAAAGCAAGGAGAAGCAACTGAGTTTGCCCTAACAGAGAGGTCTTACTTAATCCTAGAAAGCACTTCTACTACTTCTCCGTTTGACAACAAAGTCGGTGTTGAAGGAGTTGGAAAGTCGGGGGATGCTGCTTGTGGCTAGCAGTTGTTCAGTGACCTCATTGCTGTTTCTTTCTTTCCAAGATGTGAGAATCTGGCAGAAGTGAACACTCTCCTGTGGGAGCACCTAGATAAAGCAAATGAGGTTAATTCAGCCCTCAAAGAAGATGTTGGAAAACTGACAGCGGATTGGATGAAGGCCCGGGAGGAGCTGGAATTGAAGGAGGTTGAACGGTGCAATGAATGTGAGGTAAGGGTAGGCTACGGGAATGTCAGGCGTGATGCCGGAGCGGAAGGTGAATGCATTTTATTTCTGGCATGGAGGACTTGCTGTGTGAAAGTTGTGGCTACACTGGGGCTGTATTGGTGTTGACTAGCAGAAGACGGGGGTGTGAGATGGAGGAGCGTCAGCAAATTGTGGTGATGGAAGATGCCCACCTGCTGTGACCATACTGCTCGGCCTTAAAGGCAAATGCTTGCTGTTGCTGGACACTGTAGGGCAGTCCCACATGAACGCTCGTCTTTTTAATAGTTCCTAAATCTCTGTCCACGTCAGTGGAGACCAGAGAGGTCTGTGTGTTTTCACATGCAGAGCAGCCAACAGAAGAACAAGACAGGCCTCCCCTACCAATAGCCTGTTGTAAGCCAACCTGACACTGGTCTTGGAGGGACTTGTTTTTGTCTTCCGCCACCAAGACTGTTAGACACCTCTGCAAGGCGGGATGATGAGTCATCAGTTTGCTTTGCTGCTCTCCACTCCTGCAGGAGAAGTGGTGTGGATGTTCCCTTCTTTGAAGTCAGGTGGCAGGTCTACCGAGGATGCTTATGTGGTGCCTGTTCAGTCCTTGATGCCCCTGTCGGAATTGTTATTAAAGGAGACCTGGTGATGGTGGTTGTACTCTCTCCTATCTGAAAGACTTGTACAGTGACGGCGAAGGCTGAATTGGCATTTCTTTTTGTCTTTGCATGTTTAGCGTTATGACAGCTACTTAAGAGGTGAACGTAACCGTCTACTCAGCCTATGGCATCAGGTGGTAAACTTCCACCGTCATTTCCTGGAAATGAAGGCTGCCACTGACCGGTGAGTAGAAGTTAAGGCTAGATCTCTTGCAGAAGAAACGTAGCTTCCCTTCACACCTGCTTTTTGAGCCTTGATGTTACTTTAGTTGCAGCTAAAGATAGGGTTTCTCCTTTGGTAGTCTGAAGCAATGCCATTAAGCGTGCTTTAGGCTGTTTTCAGAATCATTTTGTTTGGTGCTAATTTTCAGATAAAACTGGGGGGCTTGGGCTATAAGCAGTGCAGAGGCCCTGAACAGATGAACTGGCTTTTACTGTTGCGCAATTACGTGCTTCAAAAAGGAGTCATCTGATAAAGATGGTGGTGTGAAGGTTCTCTCTTTCTTTGTTCTTCTTCAGAGATTTGTCAGAGCTGAAGGCAGAGCACATGAGGCTTTCTGGATCTATACTTGTAAACTGCTCCCGCCTAAGCTCTGGCATACAGCTCTGGGAGTCCGTCCCTCTGGGTAGACCTGTCCTAAAGGATCAGGCACAGCAGCAAGTGGAACAGGAAATAAGCCAGAAGACTTGGGAAGCGATGTGCTTACAAGTCAAGGGGGACATGGAGAAGAAGGAGCTTCAGAACAGGTAAATGTGTTTTAAACTTTGCTGTTACCAGCATTATCTTTTGTGGCTGCTTCTTGGGTTCATAGATGGGCTGCGTCCACGTTCAAAACACACTCATTCTGCACAGCCTTGTTTCTGTCCCTAGTCAAACTATTGCCTTCAACAGAATGGATAGGAAAAACTGTCTGACTGACAGAAGCTCTTCTGAGTAAGACAAGACTGGAAAAGGTCTTGCACATTACAGTGTTTTTGCTGTTAAACTGATTCTTGGTGAGAAATTGAGACCAGCATAAAGAGAGCTCTGTCTCCTGTACAGCCCTTTTGCTACCCAGGGCTGTGCTAAAGGAATTGGGAGGAATTTGCACAGGACCATCATAAGCAACGTAGCACCTCTGTACTGACATCTCCTTGCAAGACTGAGTACAGAAAGCCTTTGGGGCAAGAAGTGCCATTTTGGCAACATGAGTCATATTAACCTGAATCATCCTGTGATCCTATGATCATTGGATTGAAAATTCATGCACATCTCCCCGAATAGATTGCAAGCTCTTTCATCAATTCACTGCTGAAGGCAAAAGTAATTGTGTGACTAGTAATCTGGACTTAAACATCTGCCTTACTGAAAGAAGACCTTTGGAGAGTCTTATATGCAACGTATGAAAGAGGAGAGAGAGAACTAACGAGCAGGAAGCTGTTAGCTACCTGAAAGGAGGTTGTAGCGGGGTGGGTGTTGGTGTCTTCTCCCAAGGAACAAGTGATAGGATGAGAGGAAATGGCCTACGGTTGTGCCAGGGAAGGTTTAGATTGGATATTAGGAAAGATTTCTTCACCCAAAGCGTTATCAGGCATTGAAACAGGCTGCCCAGGGAAGCGGTTGAGCCACCATCCCTGGAGGTATTTAGAAGACAGGTGTGGACTGTGGTGCTTAGGGACGTGGTTTAGTGGTGGACTTGGCAGTGTTAGGCTTACGGTTGGCCTCGATGATCTTAAAGGTCTTTTCCGACCTAAATGATTCTGTGATTCTATACTCTTGGTTTTGGAAATAAGAATGTTTTTACGTTAAAAACTTAGTCTTTCCCCTCCTCATAGAGTGAAGGACTTAGGTGCACTGGAAGGAAAACAGTCGCTATTACAGAGGGAGTTGGTAGTCATGAGAGAGACACTAGAGGAATCGCACCTTCAGAGGGATCTGCTGAAGCAAGAGAACCATGAGCTTACAATGGCACTGCAAAAGGTATGGCCACCTTATTCCTAGGCAGCACTTGTGGGAGAGGGAGCTGTGATAGCAAGACCACCACAGATGCTGTTTCTGTGGAAGCAGAAGGGACAGGGACAATGTTGTTGTTCTCCTTGGAAAATGGTGATCAGCCCACACGGGCTCTTTGGTGTAGTTAGTCCCCACGTGCTTCTTGGGAGCACTGAACCGGGAGTATGTCAGAGACACAAAAGGGGATCTGCAGTTGCCGCTTGAAGTCAGGGATCTTCCTGTCTTTGTTTTCCTGTTGTTCTTTTGTCTCTTCAGGCAGAGCAGTCAGTGGCAGAGTTGACAGGGGCTCAGACGAAGCTGAGGGCTGAAGTAGCTGATCTACGTGTTGTAACAGCGAAGATGAGCAGTGTTAACGAAGCCCTTGCATTGGATAAAGTGGAGAAGCTGGAGAAACTTGTGTTGCAGGTGAGCAGAGTTGCCAAAGATCTTACCAGGTGTTCTTCTCCAGCTGCTGCCTCTTTTCAGACCTCTTGGCTTCAGACAGTATGACTGCCTGAATATGGAAATGTTCCTTTTTCTGTCCAAGCCAAACCTTCTACATAGTAAACCTTACTGTATTTTATTTCCTCTGTGCTTCTGTGGTTGTAGCTGGAGCAAGAGAATGACGTTCTGTCAGGTAAAGTGGACGAGATGGAGAGAGCAAAGATCTCTGACCAGGAGAAGCTGAACTTGTGTGAAAGAATGAATGAAGAGCTCTGCTCAGAGAAAGCCCACCTGGAACAGCTGCTGAAGAAAGCAGAGGAGCAACAGGAGGGGCTGCAGGTACAGCTGAGGATACTGGCAGAGGAGAAGGCAGAAACCCAAGAGAAACTCAGTCAGGTGAGACCAAAAACCTGGTGCTTTCTGGGTGGGCTTTTGGCTGCTTGGCTCAGTTAAGCTGTATCTGTTGCATTCTGCAGTGCTTTTGTCAAGGGAGATGTTTTCCATTTGTTGGAGCCTAGAGGGCGGGACAAAGCTGCAAGTCAGTGTCTGCTATCTTGTACTGCTAAGAATGGGAATGACATCTTGATATTGTTGAAATTGTATTTTAAGACATACACGCAGCTTTGAATTGCTAGAGCCTCTCTAGGCTTTGAGGAAGAGGAGGAGAAATAGATGATCACACAAGACTGTTGACTCTGGACTAACTGATTTCGGTACAGTGGAAAAAGAGCTTGGGGGAATCGTTATCACTGGAGGAGACTAGGAACTTTGCCATCATTTACGTGTCCATTTCATACTGTGCAATCTTGGGTAGTATGGGATAACTTTGAGAGGAGAATTGTTTGTTTCTGATGGTCTGTTCTCTGTTAGACAGTCTTAGTAAACTTTCAGCCCAAAGTACAGGAGCTCTTTCTCCTCTAGCTGATTCAGAATTGGCACTGGCTGGCTCTGCACAGAACTCCAGAGAAAGGACTCTAACTGTATTTTGTCTCACTTTCAGGTTTGCTGCCAGCAAGAGTCAGCTGGCAGTGGTCCGGAGCAGTTGCGCCAGGAGACCTCTTGCCAAGGGCACGCACTGGCCAGGGTGTCCAAAGAGAAGGAATTGCTGGTGCATGAGAAGGCTGCCCTAGAGGTGCGACTGGCAGCCACAGAGCGGGACAGACAAGGCCTTTCCGAGCAGCTGGCAGAGGCCAGGTAAAGGCGGGGAGGAGACCCTAGGCAGGACATTACTTCATGTGTGTAATTATAAAGGTGGTAATCATTACACGGGGATTTATTGCATCCTGTACGCTTTTGAGATGTTTTCACCTTCCATGGACAGAAAATGGAAGAATCTCGTGGGGGGAAAAGAAAAACAAAACAACAAAAAACCCCCAAACCAGTATACCATAATTTGAATGTTATTTTTCTGACAGCTAAAGCTAACAAAGCTCTCCTGAGCCTTGGGCTCCTGTTTTTGCCCCCTTGCACATTCCTGTGTGAAGTCCAAAGCAAGCCGATACAATTCCTCAGTATCTGGTACCTTGGCTCTGCACCGAGTAATAATTAAACCATGCAGACGTTTGCTGAAACCTGAAGCTTCTCTCTTGTTTTGGTTTCTTGTTCTGTGTATTTGAACATAGATCTTTCTTTGCTCATCAAGTAGTTTGACGTGGGATCTCTGGAATTCAAGGCTGTTATGTACGGACATTGTGAGTAGGACACTGCCATTTAGGGTGAAGCTAGAGGCTCATGCTGAACACCTTGAGGGCCTTCTGTTTCTAAGCTAACTTGTTACCTATGGTGCAGGACCTAGACTTGGTTACACCAGCAGCAGGGAACTTTTGAATGCTCGCCAGTCTTTGGGACTTCTTGCCCATCATTGATGTCTGCGTCCTGTACTCCTCACCACATGCTGTTTAGAGACAGGTGTCATGGAGAAGTTATACAGGGAAGGAACAAGATTCTGCCCTTCTGCTGCATCAGGTTTCTAAGATCAAATGCGAGAAGTTCTCCTTTTCCAAAAAAACCCCCCAAAACCAACCCAACGTATGGAGATGTTTGTCCTCCTCCTAGGTCTATCTTGGAAGACTCCTGAACTGGCAGAGCTGTACAAATGATGGTTTAGAGAGTGTTTTGCTTCTTGACTTTTACGCTTTACCACTCCAGAGTATGGTGTTAGCAAGGCTGATAAACACCATTTTGACGCAGTCTGTTTCTTGAGAGCTGCTGCTGCTTCTGAGCTCCAGCTTCTCTTATGTGATCCAGCTGAATTACGTTTTGTCAATTATTGGGCTGTGGCAACTATTCTTGCCAGATGTTGTTCTCAAGAGCCTTTTGTTGCCACAGTTTTGGACTCTATCATCTTTTCTGTTCTGTTTTAGAGACTGACCTTAAAAGGGAGCATATTTGCTTTGGACTGCCAGAGATTGGCGTAATCAGAAATATGTGCTTGTTCTCCTTCTTGAAGATACATCCTCCATTGTCCATCAAAGTAGCGAAATCCTACTGTTGCGGGTTTTACTGTTGTACCACTCGGGTGCCCCTTCACCCCAAAGGATGTTATCCTGATTGCATGCCTGTACTAGTGAGGCAGTGCTGTGTATTGTAGGAACCTGGCACACAGGACCCTGTGTGAGATCAGGGAGGTGTCTTCAGCTCCTGGTTCCAGAATCCTGTGTGTCAATCGCGGCAGCTGGTTGCAGTCTATGGATGTAACAATTTGCCTCTGCAGTACTATAACTTCCATGAGAAAGAGCGACAAGTCACGTGGGCTGCTGCCTACTTAGCAATGCTTAAAGAAAAGTAGCAAGTTTTTCTTTTGAACTTCCAACAGTTTAAACCGAAGGATACCCGTCTCTCCTTTCAGGTAGTCCTTGTTCAGGTAACATCTAGTTCAGGTTTCTTAAAAATGCTGCTACAAGCATGAGATTTTACTATATCATCTAATGTATTTCTTTAGTCCCTTTTACATACAGGGAGTCTGGAAAATTACCTGCCTATACCTATGCTATGAACAGCATTAAGAAGTCATGAGTCAGCCAGGGAAAGACTCTTATTCTGTCCCCCTGCAGAGCAACTTGGAAGTGCTGATGAGATAAGGGCTGTGAGCCTGGGAAAAAAAGCTGGGCTTTTGCTTGCTGGCACAGAGTTTGTGGGCACAGCTACCCGTGTGTCATAGATCAGACAACAGCAATTTAAGATTTGGCTACTGAGATCAAATTCGGCTGGGCTTTCTGTGTGATGCTAGGTCGTAAGTAAAGCCTGGGCATTCCCTCGGAGGGGCCTGCATTGCTATTTTAAATGGCAGAAATATGCTTTCTGTCTCCAAGTTTCCATGCAACCCATTTTGTGTACTCAGGGGTAGGGATCTTGAACCACTTCTTACTGGAATAACTCCCTGTGGGTGTCAGGAGCCAGAAATTCATTTCTCTCCGTATTTGCAACTTGTAGGTCAGTGAAGGAGACCCTGGAATCCAGCCGGTTGGAGGCTCAGCAGCACTTAGCTGAGCTGGAGATCGCCAGGAGCCAGCTTGAAATCCGCCTTCACACAGTCACACAGGCCAAGGAGGTGATACAAGGTGAGAGCCTCACGTGCATTGTTTCTGGCGATCCCCCTGCCTCGGGAGGATGTTATAAAAATAGCTCTCTGTCTGCAGTGCTTCTGGGGAGTGAAGGAGCTGGAGACAGATCCCTCCTACACTGAAATTCAAATGCCTTAAGGTTAGTAAAGTCAGAACCACTGTTTGTGTAGGCACTGAATCTTGCCATTTGTCGTGTTTGCAGGGGAAGTGAAGTGCCTTCAACGGGAGCTGGAAGCAGAGAGATCTCTGATGAGGCAGGAACGGGAAAGCATGGCGCAACAGCTCTTGCGGACAGAACAGCAGTATGACAAAACCCTCAGGCGTCGGCAAACCGATCATGAAGTGGAAATAAGGAAGCTCCTGCAAGACATGGTAGGAAACAATATGCTTTTGAATTCTTCAAGCAAGCTTTGTGGGCTGGCTTTAGAAGAGCGTGTGAAACGGCAGCAATCACCTGTCATAGGCCACACATTGCTAGGCCCGGCAGCAGAGCCAATGGCTTGTACTTGAGGGCACGTGAAGACCCACAGGACTATGCTGGGACAGTAAATGCTGCCACAGAGTCGGTGTGGGCCTAAGACGAGTTCAACAGAAGGTTGGGTGGTCCCCACGCAAAGCGTGGCAGCAAAGGGGGAGGATCTTACCAGATTCCTGTCTACCATGAGGTCGACTCCTAGCATTCCTGCCAACTGCAGTCGCGGGAACTTTGTTCCTTTCTTTCTGTCCTTTCATGCTTGACAGAGGTAGTATCTTTGGGCTTAAAGCATATAGAACAGGCCCCTTGTTCCTGGTAGTTCAGTTCGTGGCCTGCCTTGTGACTAGGGCATCGGGGTACTGGCCTCTTTCTCACCCTGCAGTCCATCTGCATCTTTTCATTGATGAGAATGGAGTTGAGCTTTGAAAATAGAGACTCGGAGACTGGAGAGAAATGCTGAGGTGAGAGGTGCTAGCAAACAGGCAGCCATCCGAGAAGGGCAGGTAACATCTGCTTTTCTTCCACCTGCTGACCCTCCTTTGAAGTTCCTTGATAGGACGTGATTGATGGAGGGCCCAAAGCCACTACTGTGCCCTGTTGAGGTGGGGGTTTGTGGGAGGCAAGAAGCTTCACCTTTTATTGAGGAGCTTGGCTGGGACTCCATCTTGAAGTCTTTTCCTCCTCTCATCAGGCAAGCGAGCGGGAACGGCACCGTTCAGAGCTACAGGAGATGCTGGAGCAATGGGAAAAGGAGAAGGCAGAGGCAGAAAGGGAGCACGAGAAGAAGCTGTTTGATACGAAGCAGAAAGTTGCTACCATGCAAGCTCAACAAGAAGAGGAACGAACTAGAGTCGAAAATGCCAAGCAAGAGGTAAAGACTGTGAAAGGAGAATGGGTGTGGTTTTTTTACTCTTCTGGGCTCCTTATCGATCCGTCGATGACTAAGAGGTTGTTGAAGATTCAGTCACGGATGGACCATGTTTATACTGCCAATCTCACTTAGGAACCTGTGCCTCCAAGTGGGCAGATAATGACCTAGGAGGCCAGCAGCATAGTGCTTTGAGAGCGGGTGAGCCCATCCGTCTTTGAGTCTTACCACACAAATTTTTTTATGGGAAGTTTAAACCCGTCTTCTCTTTATTTCTGTGCAGGTCCTGCTGGAAAAGGAGCGTGAGAAGAATGCTTTATTAGAGACACTGCTCCAAACTCAGGGAGAACTAACAGAAGCCTGCCAGCAGCTGGAGCAGCTCAGGCAGGAGGTGGAAGAGCAGCGAGAGACTGGGCAGGTAAGTCTGACTTGTAGGGTAGGTTGAAGGAACGGGCCGTTGGCAATTGGACGTAAGCCGAGAGGGCCGGGTAACGGAGTGAAGGGCAGTAACAAGGAAATAAAACATAAGTCCTGCAGCTGAGGAGGCAAGGACTACTGCAGGCACTGAAAGCACCGAGCCTGGTAAGCTCCAGAGATCAGCAACAGGAAGGAAGGGTTACAACGGCAGCAGAGCTGGGTAGAAAAGCAGAAAGAAGTGGCTGAATGAATGTGATTTTGAGACAGAAAGAGAAAAAAGCTGGGCCTGATGGCACGGCAGGTCTCAGTAGCTTGCTCTCCATTTGTGTTTACAGAACATCACAGAAAAACTGCAAGCAGAGCTGCAGGAAACTCAGAGTAAGATCAAAGCAGCGGAGAAGAGGCAGAGGGAGGAAAGCCAAACCATCAAAGAGGAAATGAATATCCTTCTTCAGCAGAGGGATGGTCTACAAAAACAGGTGACTGCAACAGCAGTAGCTCCTCCAGTCATCAAAGAGGCGGTCTCTCACTTGCCTTTCCATTGCAGAGCAGCAGGCTGATGGGATAATCCCTCTGACTGCCATCATACTGTGGTCTCCATCTCAGCTGCTCTGAAGGAGACTTACTGGCCAGCTGAATCTCACCTGCTGCCCTGGACAGATGGGCTAGTCCTTTTGCCTGTTTGCCAGTAATCATCAGAATGGATCTCTGCTGGTCTTGCTTTCTACGGTGGTTTTTCAGCTGAACGTGGTGACCCACTTAGATTTTTAAACAAGTCAGCTGTATCCATTGTGAATCTGGTACTCTTGTGACAGGGTGAAATGTAAACTTGTTCTTTCCCTTTCCTCACAGTACGTGATACGGCTGACAGTGACAAGCTGTAGTCTCTGACTGCTTTGTTATGTTTCACTTGAGGTGGAAGAGTTGACATCGCAGCTAGCAGCCTCCGAAGAGTCTCTAAAGAAGGAGGCTATGACGCTGCGTCAAGAGGTGGTGTCTTTGGAAAGGAAACTCGAGAGCACTGAGAAGCAAAGAAAGGATGTCCTGGTGAGGCTGGCAGATGCCACAGAGGGCCATTTCTTACCTATTTTTTGGCCTTCTGTTAATACTTCTAAGGAGCAACTTTTTCCAGTGGAGAGCTGATTTTGGTTGGTCTTGTACAGGTTCAGTCCAAATCTGAGGAGATACAGAGTACGCAAATGCTGACCAAGTTTCCCTCATTTTCCCCTTCCTTCCGCTCATCGTTCCTTGTTTCCCAGACTTTTGCTTTCCTGCCACTTTTCACTTTTCCAATTGCATTCTTCTGAATGAGCAGGAAAAGATGCTGTAGTCATATAAAGCTCGCTTATGATTCAGGGTGTTTGTTTTCCTCAATTCTGAAGGTTTCCGCCCTTGAAGCTTTAGTCAAAGTAATTTTCAAACTTGTCTCTATTTACATTGCATGGTTTGGGCAATTATTTTTGTTCAAATCCGTATTTAGATTTCCAAATGTCTGGCTCTGGAGAAAGGGGTGAGAAGACAAAGTTTGCTAATAATAGAAAGCCGTTCAACATTGCCCACCTGAGAGCAGACAGTGGGGAAAAAAAATAGAGGAATTTGAGAAACAAAAGTGCTGATCCAGATAAATATGTACGCCTGCAAGGGGAAAACTCGTCCTTATTTCAACCACAGAATGACAGACTGTGGTCTGACCATTACTCCTTCAAGAGGGGACAGTGGGGTTCTAGAGGATGGTACCATGAAAACTCTACAGAGTAGAGGTCCAAAAAAAGCCCCAACCAAACCCCAAAGTGGGAAATCAAATGTTGGGGTTGTTCTCTCTTCCCTTCCTCCCTAATAGAGAGAATATCGTCATGCCACTGCCTAAATCATGCTTAGTCTGGACTTCAAATCCTGACTGCAGTTCTGGTGGCTCCTGCCCAAAAGACCACACTAGAGCCAGAAGAGGTTCAGAGAAGGGCCAAAAGGAAGATGGGACTGGCTGAGTAAGCTGGGAAAGATGCAACCTACAGGGTGGCACGGGAAAGGCTTCCAACATCCTGAGAGGCAGGGAGAGAGGGGGCAGCCCTTGACTGCCGCTGAAGCGGGAGTTCAAGTCTAGTATGACAAGCAAACATATATCGACGGAACTATTGAATCTTTTTCTCACTGTTTTGCAGCATGAATGGGAGAGACTGCAAGCAGTTAAAGAAGAACTGGTGTGGGAGATAAACCTTCTTCAGGACTCAGTCACAGCCTCTGAAACGCGAGCAAATACAGCAACAGATATGAATCACTGCCTTGAACAAGAACTTCAAACTACATTGTCTATCTTAAAAACGAAAAATGAGGAAGTGGAAACGCAGCGGGAGAAAATCCAGATGCTCCAGAAAGAGGCAGCCCAGGGAAAAGCTTTGCAGGAGACTGTCACTCATATGACTGCCCTCCTGTCAGAGAGGGAGGGAGAAATGAAGTTGTACCAGGAGCAGATGAGAATGCTGGAAAAGCAGAAAGAAATGCATAAAACTACTCTCGATGGGGTTATTAAGGACATAACAGAGAAAAAAGAGAAGATGGAATCCCAGCAAGAACAGATACGGGACCTGGAGAAGCAGCAAGAGAAACAAAGGATTGCTGTAAGCAAAATGAGCAAAGACTTGGAAGAGAGAGATCGGGAGATCAGATCCCAGCAAGAACAGATACGGGACCTGGAGAAGCAGCGAGAAATGCAGAGGACTGCTGTCAGCAAGATGAGCAAAGAGCTGGAGGAGAGAGACCAGGCGATCAAGTTCCAGGAGGGGAAAATAATGATTCTAGAACAACAGGGTGCATCACAAGTGAGAAACCTGCAGGCGGATCTTGATCATATGAAAGGAAACTTGAAGGAGAAAAACATAGAGCTTATGTCTCTGACTCGGCAGATCCAAGAACTGGAAATGGAGAGAGCACAGGTGAAACCGCTGCATGCAAGCCTTGAACACCTGAGGGCAGTTCTTAAGGACAGAGAGAGTGAGTGTGATTCTCAAAGGGATCAGTTAAGACTCTTGCAGCAGTACAAGGAAGAGCAAGAGGGGTACCTGCAAGAGCTTCGTGGTAAAGTAGAGAAGATGATGCTTTCTTTATCTAAAAAAGATCAAGAGCTTGAGTCACAACAAAAGCAAATCCAGGAAGCTGAAGGAGTCATGGAGATGCAGCTGAGGACTGTCCGTGACCAACTGGAGCAGACCTCAAAAGAAAAGGACAGACTCATAGACATCCAAAAGGAACAAGCAAGGAGCTGTGAGGAAAAAACAGAACAGATGAATGTCTTGCACCGAGACTTAGAACACACTAGGGCAATACTGAAAGAAAAGGATTTAATGATTGACTCTCAGAAGGAACTGATTGAGACCTTCCAAAAACAACAACAACAAGACTCTGAATGGCAGAAGGAAATTCTGCAGCACCTTCAAGTGGCACTAAAGGAAAAAGAGCAAGAGATTTTGTCCCTTAGAAAGCAACATGAGGCATGCAAGGAAAAGGAGGAAAAGCATGAAGCTGAGCAAACGAATCTTCAAGCAACAAAACTGACTGTGAAAGAAAGAGAAAAAAAGATAGAGGTTCTGGAGGAGGCTATCTCTAAGCTTCAACGGGAAAAGGAGGAGGCAGCAATGCAGACTAAAGGTATGCTGCAAAAACTAGAATATGCTGAATCTTCTCTAAAAGCTAGAGATCAAGAGATAGTGTCTTTGCAAGAGCATGTCCAGGAGCTTCGAGAGCAGAAGGAGTTAGAAGGCAAGCAGGCCAAGAGTCTAGAGCAGGACCTAGACAAAATGAGCCAAATATTGAAGGAGAACCACTTGGAGTTCCTCAAGCAGACAGAGCAAATTAACATGTTCCGGCTTCGTGGCGAAAGCACGGCAGTAGCACTAGCATCGTGCCAGAAGCAGGTGAATCTGCTTGAGGAAGTGGTGAGGAAGAGAGATGAAGACAATGAAACTCTTCTGCAAAAACTCCAGCACCAAGAAGAAGAACTGAAGACCTTGCAGAATTTGCAGCTTAGGCTAACCGAGCAGCATGAAGAGGTTAGACATCACCGAGAGCGAGAGAAGCTCCTGGACGATGCCTTGCGTGGGAGGGAACGAGAGACCAAGGCTCAAGGTGAGGAAATAAGAGCTCTTCAGGAAGATCTCCAGCATGTTCAGCAGACTCTGACAAAGAAGGATGAAGAGATCAAGTACCAGAGAGACAGAGTCAGGTATTTAGAGAAGACTCTGACAGGGAGAGAACAAGAGCTTAGGAGGCAGAGTGAACTGAAACAATTAACGTCAGCTTTGCGATGGAAAGATGGAGAGGACAGCCTGCAGAAACAAATCCAGAAACTCCAAAAATGGGAGGAAGAGGAAGCAGAGAAGAGGAGAGTTCTCCAGGAGAGAGAGCGTGCCTTGCAAAGACAGAAGGAGCTAACCCAGCAACTGGAAGATGAGCAGAAAGCAAAGGGGGAAGAATTGAAGCGGGTGACCGCTCTTTTGAAGCAGACTGAAAGTGAAGAAGCCAAATGGAAAGAGAAGGCACAAGCACTGACTCTTGCCCTTACCAAGAGTGAAAAGGCCAATGGGACTTTGAGGGAAGAAATAGCCATCCTGCAGAGTAAGGTTACAGAGAGGGACACGGACCGGTTTCATCATCAGGTAGGCAGCGTGATTGATCATCAGTCAACTAAAATGTCTCTAAAGGATTCTAATGATGCTTCCCATAAAGATATGGGAATATATATTCCCATAAATATATGACCTGCTTGGCCAAAGAAACTAGGATTGCAGCCAGCAGGCTTGCCTGTCTGTGTAGCTCTGGCCAGAGACCATTCACCTGCTGGAATGTTTTCTGCCCAGCCCAGAACTACTGAAAGAACTATGGAGCTTGCTGCTAAAATTAACTCAAGCCCAAAAGTGGGGGATGGGTAATCGGGTCTCTCCTATCTAGGCAGGCTTAGCCAACGTGTTGTGGTTAGGATTTGGCGTGGAAAGGAAAGGGCACAGTTGACCAGACTAATATACTAAACTTAGCGGAACGATGGCTGAACAGCAGCTACGCTGATGGTGCTTAGAAGATGCTTTCAGAGATTTAGATTTCTGAGGTCCAGCTTTTCCAGTGTATTGAAAATAATGGAATTGGTACCATTGCCTGATCAGGTTAAAGGCTTCATTGCGCATTCAGGATGTACTTGTGCCGCAGCCCAAAAAAACACGACGGCAAATTTGCCTCGGATTTCACCAACGTGATCTGGAGGAGGGCCCCTAGGAAGAGGGCATGTTGTTTTGGTCTGTGGACCAGGAGAAGAAGGGACTTAGCACTGTGCATTCCTGCGTCCGGTCACTCTCCCCGCCTTGTTGCTTCTGGCTCTTCTAACCTTTATGTGGCACCAGCGCACATAATCTCCTCTCTGAATACCCAGCAGGCTGTTGCAGAAGGGGAGCAGCTATCATGGCTCTCAGAGAAGAGACTCCTGTTGCAGCGGCTGGAACGTCTGCAGCAAGCAGTTGCAAGGCTGGAGCTTGAGAAGACTGAGCTGAAGCAACTCAGTGCTGAGCTCAAGAGGACTCTTGAGCAGGTAAAACAGGCTTTCACTGCCTCTGCAAAGCCTCACGGTCCTCTGGAACACAACACATTGCCACAGACAGCACTTTGGGGTCCTCTGCTTGTTTCCTTCCCTCTCCCGGTTCCCCCTGTGGACACACGCTTTTGTATTTTCTCTCTCTTCTGGCACCCCATTGCCTTCACAAATGCACATTCACTCTGGTACCACCCTTCTTGCCCCAGCGTCCCCATACACACACATTTGACCCTCTTGTGTCAGGAACTGTTTCCTCTTGGTCTTTCTCTTCCATAGTCTACTTTGAGTGCCTTTTGCCCCCAACACACTCTGGTGCAATGAACAGTCTGAGCAGAAACCTCCTTGCCGTGATGTCCAGAGGCCCTTTTGCTCCTTGTTTGGTGGCAGGTTTCTGTGACCCTTTCTCCTATCCAATGTGCAGGTGGAACGGGAACGGAGGAGACTGAAGAGAGATTGTCGAGGTCGGTCGTTGCGAGATGCAGGCGGATTTTCTCTCTCTGACCAGCTCCAGGTGCCTGCTCCTAGACAGGTGAGAACAGAATCTTACTTGGTGGGAGGAGGGTCTGGCCATACAGAGGAACGACGGCAAATCCCAGAGGCAGCAGCCCCCCGGTATAGACCTAACAGAAGTCAAGTATAGACCATGGCCCTGGCCAAACTGGAGACCAAAAAGAAATCCTTGTGTTTTCTTCACAGGAGGAGTCTCACAGGTGCTGCAGTTGTCGATTAGCTGAGTTGTGGAACCAGGTGAGGGGTAGGAAAGCTCTCCTCAAAAGCTGCTGTGGCTGTACTGATGGGCGCAACTTTGCCCGATGCTACAGCCCGAGTATTGCTTAGCTGTCAGGAAGGGAGTACACCAGGCAGTGGAAATGCCCAGTCAAACACATCTGTTGGCCGTGGCCAAACAACATCATTCACCCATTCAAACCCATTGCTTCTGCAAATGGAGGCACTGTTGCTCCTCTTGCCTCTCCTCTTGCCTCGCCTCCAGGGATGTAAGGCAGTGCCAGAGCTTCTAGCCTTCAGGCAATCGTTAGTCTCGTATTGCTGTTCTGTGCTAATCATGATCCCAATATCGGACCGAGTCAGAGACCTAAGCGCTGCATGGACATCTGTTTGGTCGGTGTAAGAATGTACATTGCAGCTGCTGAACCCTACTGCGTCCTTTGACAGTGGTATCAGCAGTAGCAGCAGTCACCACACTTCTCTTCCATGTCCTTTTATGGGTCTGGTACACCCTGGTCTCCCTGAGGATGTGAATCTTCACCGGTGTTCAGGGCAAAATGCATGTAAGATTTATGCGAGTAAAGTATATGATGCTTAGCTCTGGCAAGTGAGCCAAGAATGCTGCTGAAGCCATCGGGTTACAGCCTAAGGATGTTTTTACCTGGAAGTCTCGGTGTCTGAAGTTCTGTTGCTACGGATAACTAACTGAACCGCCTTCCCCTCGTGACTGTTGTGTCTGCCTGCCCCGTGGACCTACTTCAGCAGTTCAGCAGGAAAACGAAGGCGCTCTGCTCAAAGAATAGTCCTCAGCTGGCTAGTTAGGGCACTCCTCTGGGT
Organism: Platalea leucorodia; assembly: GCF_965183815.1. Lineage (NCBI taxonomy): Eukaryota > Metazoa > Chordata > Aves > Pelecaniformes > Threskiornithidae > Platalea > Platalea leucorodia. Next base: position 172,551 of record NW_028121386.1, read on the forward strand.
CTGGGAAACAGCGGAACTGGAACTTGATCTCACGCTTCCTGGGAGATGCTCTTAGCAGCAGATGGCCGCTTCTCCCACTCGTACCTCTGGGTTACCTACCAAAGCGCGGGAGGGTTTTTCAGGCTTCCAAGCCAGCCTTCCCAAAGGTGCCCTTGTTATTTCAGAGAGAAGGTCAGACCTGACCCTCTCTTCAGTGGTGGCATTCCCTAGCCTACGCATATTGTTTGCTGTGAAGTCCCTTTGCCGTCTTACTTTCCGTGCGCACGACTGGCTTCTAATTCAGCACCACGCATTCCCCTTCCGGAGCTGGCTGCCTGAGTTTCACATCTAGTCTGCTCTAGATGCTTAGCAGGTTAGGGTCCCACTTTTTATCATCGCCTTTGGCTTTATGTTGACAGACCTTGGTATCGTAATTCAAACGTAGCAGGTTCCATAAGCCATAAAACTCCTTTGGGAATTGCTTCTGTTATTCGAGTTCACTCGCCAAGAAGGAATATTCTCATATTCCTAGCTTGAGGTTGGGGATTGCATTGCCATGTGGAACACAGCCCTTGGCAAAGCGCACGTCACTTTGAAAACAGAGGAAAACCTCTGACCTGAGCCGTTTTCCCCGAAACAGCAAAGCGCTGAGCACTGCTCCCAGTGCTGGCATCTCCTCCACTCCAAAGCAGGCAGAGGGGAAGGCGCCAGAGCTGCTGTGGCTGCGCTGCACTGCAAACCTAACAGGAGGTGAGAGCAGCTGGGTCTCTCGCGCCAAAAAGCCCAGCAGGCACAACCCTGCGTTGCCAGGAAATTATAATAGAGTTTGAGGACTTTCAAGGCCTCAGCAGTCCTTTAAGGCTCATTTCCCCCCCCCCCCCCCCCCCCGGGCTTTGTTCATCAAATTATGCTCTGCTCCTTTGTGAAATGCTCTAACGTTAGGAAAAATGAGCGTTTGCTCCCTTTTCACGTGCTAGCTGTCAAGTTTTCAAACTAGGTCATAACAGAATGGTTCCTCGCTACCTTGTGTAACCAGTAGTCCTCCTGCTGAGGAAAAAGCATGTGGAACTCAGGTGTCAGTAGCCCAAATCTCTTTTTTGGAAAAAAGAGGTGGGTTACTAAATCCTGTAGGGAACCTCTGTCTTTAGTATACGTGTAATGTGTCAGTGCTGTAGGTGTGAGTTGCCGTTGCCAGAAAGAAACTTGAATTGTTGATGATAATCTGAAGTTCAGTTTGGGGTGACTCTGGGAACCTGTTACTTCCCGTTCCACAAGGACCAAGTGTTTGCGAGGGCTGGAGTTAGAGGGCGTGTCTTCCCTGACAGCCGGTACCGTGGAGCTACGGATGGTCCTAACAGCGTGGGCCTGTCTGAGCTCGGCCTTTTGCCTCTTTCAGGTGTCCCTTCTGCAGACGCAGCTGGCACAAGACTGCTGTGCAAAGACCAGCCGGAAGCTGCCAGAGATTTGCCAAGAGCTGGATTCCTCCTCAGCAGCTGTGGCCAGGGAGCCCAAAGCTGCTGTTCTGGAAGCAGAGACTCGGAAGCTGGGTCAGTCTCTGAATCGTCCTGTGCCCTAGAAGACCAGCTGCAGCATCGTGGGGTTCCGGTCTTGTGCCCTTCCCAGAAATGTATTATGTTTTGCTGTGGGAAATGGGGGTGCATTTGTTCTGCTTGCGTTTGGAAGCATCTCCGAGTGCAAGTGATTTTTTTTAATTTTTTTTTTTAAATAAAAGAAACTTTGCAGGACTGTCCTTTCTCAGTAGCAAAAAGCAAGTGGTCGGTAAATACGTGGCTTAGGGAAAGACTATACTAGTTTTTGACCTGCACGAGTAAGCTATTACGAGCTGTTGTCTGATTTAACCTCTTGAGTTCACAGCCGTTCCCTGTGAGGAGAGAGGGAAAGGGAGGTGTTATCAAAATGAAGGGGTGGAGAGCACACGCCAGGGATTGAAGGTGGGGCAGGAGAGTGGGGTTTTTCCCTTCCTTTCATGCTTCAGCACAAAAAGCGCTGGCACTCTCCCGAGATGATCTGCTTTCCGCTTTGTGGCTGCGACAGCCAGCCCGAGGGACAGCTGGGTTGTTCTCAAAAGGGCACTGGTAGCAAACTGCAGACCTTCCAAAGACAGAGGCGACGGAGGCGACGGATGGGAGGGGGAGGATGTCAAGCCGAGTGAAAACTGCTCTCTCCCTGCAGCTTCGCCTCGGTATCAAGCCCCTTCAGCTAACCGCTCTCGGCACAGTCAGCGTCCCTCGGGTGTCCTTCAGAGGCCCGGGGCCGTCGGCAGGGTGGGTCAGCAGAGGGCGCGGCGGCAGCGAGCACCTTCCCGCCCCGGAGCCGACCGGCAGCCCCGGCCCCGCCAGCCGCCTCGGCCGGCTTCCGGGGGCGGTGCGGGCCCGGCCCCGGAAGGCGGGTTTGCTTCCGGGCCGCGCGGCGCCATGGGCTCGCTGTGGCGGCTGAAGCGGTTCGGTGCCTTCCCCGAGACTCTGGAAGACTTTCGGGGCAAGACGTGCGGGGCCGCGCTGGTGAGCGGGCGGGGTGAGGGCGGCCGGGGGCCGGCGGGGGGGCCCGGGCCTCGCCGTGGGGCGGCGGCCGGCCGGGGGGACCTTGCGGGCCGGCGCTCGGCGGCGGGAGGCAGCGGCTCGGGGTGGCGGCGGGCGGGCTGAGGCGAGGCGGGCGGGCGGCCGCGAGCGGCGGGGCTGACGGCGGTTCTCGTCAGCGGGCTGATCGTGGTGCTGCTTTTCTTCTCGGAGCTGCAGTACTACCGCACCAAGGAGGTGAGCGGCGGCGGGGGGGGGGGGGGCCGGCCCCCCGGTGCTGCCTGCTGCCCGCGGTGCCCCGGCGGAGAGGCGGCCCGTGGCGGCCCGCCGTGCCTCCGCACCCGCGCCGAGGCGCCGCCTGCTCCGCCGCCTCCTCCGGGCTCCCCACGCAGCAGCTGCCGCCGCCGCAGCAGCTGTGTTTGGGTTTTTCTCTTTCCCCGAGCTGGTCGTCCTGACGATGGGAGCGGGCTGCCCTCCCCCGAAAGCCGCTTGGCGCAAAGGTTGGCTTGTGGCCTCCTGCAACGCTGTCGCAGGAGAGCGTCTCAAAGTCTCTTCTCGCTGTCTCTGCTGTCTACAAGCAGGCAATCCAAAGAAAAGAAAGCAGGCGCAGGAACCCCCTTCCCCACCCCAAGTTCTAAGATTCCCAAATTATTGTTGGTCTTAAAAGTATCACAAATGGCAAGCATTTAGCTACCATGGAAGGTGTGGGAGGCAGCAGCTCAGGTGTCTGGCAAATCCCACATCTTAAAAATCAGCTCCTGAGCCAGAGCAGTCGAGGGAAAGAGGCCTTTTGGTTTGCTGCCAAGTGAAACAGGACTCTCTGTTTTTCCTCTGTTCCTAGGTTCATCCGGAATTGTACGTTGACAAATCAAGGGGAGATAAACTGAAGATCAATCTAGATGTTATTTCTCCACACACGCCTTGTGCTTGTGAGTCAGACTTCTGAACGCTGGGAATAATTTTCGTACTTGCCGAGGGCCCGAGAGGCTCAGTGTGCCTGGTGCTTCCGCGTGCTGCGCTGCTGCTTGGGCCGCGGACAGGGAGGAACTGCTGATCCCTTGCGGTTATGCGGTGGTTCCAGCCAGGCCCACTGGGCGCTTAAACCAGCGCTTCCAATCGGATCGGGCCGCGTTATTTTTCTAGATTATAAATGAGGCTACAATATAACGCCACTTGCATTTCTGTGTGGTGGTGTACTTTGTCAGAGAGCTCAGTAATACCGAAAAAGCTGGCACAGAGTTCGCTTGGGACTCAAGATTTGACTGTATTGTTGTCGAAAAACTTGAGAGAGTCTCGTTTGGAAGTTACTTGACGAGGCACGACTTTTCCTTGACTTTGGTACTTAAATTCTGACTGTAACGCCAATGCCACGTGGTAACCTTTCTCCAAAATTTTTAAAATCGGAATGCGTGTTAATAATCTGGTTACCTTTTAGCTAAATTGAAAACAAAGTTGCAGGACAAAGCGATGGAAAATTTTGCAAGTCTTGCTGGGTATTACTGCTGTGCACGTTACCCGACTGTCCGCCAATCTTCCCTGCCTCTTGTTCTGTTGTAGTAATTCCTTTGGGTCGTGCATTGGGCTCTAAAGGTAGTGAGTCTGACTTCCTTCTGACCACCCAAGATATTATTGGTCTTTGCCTTCCTCACATTTAAAAGGGCGTGGGAAGGCCAGAGAGGCTGGAAGCCTCTGCTGTTTTGTGCAGAGAAGCTGTCGGTCTTACAAGAGAGCATGTAGCCAGCCAGCCAGTGCATCACGGTGCTTCGATACCAGGCCGAGACCACAGACCTTCTCAATCCTCCTTGTGAAAAGAGATCGCAAGGAAATGTGCTGATGTTGAAGGGGGAAGGGTGAGGGGGTAGAGGGAGGAGACAGCTTTCAGCCGATTTTAAGCTTAACTCGTGAACTCCTGAAAATGGTTATGGGCTTTGAGGGGTTTGGTTTTGTTCTTTTGCCTTGAGTGTATTACCTTTCGGGGTAACGCTTTCTGTGGCAGTTGGAAACAGTCCTTCTTGTACACCAAACCAGACCCTGTATTTGGAAGGGTCATTTAGGGTGCTGCAACGTGCGTTTTATTCCCTGTACGTCATTTGGCCCCAACCGTACCTGCTCTTCCAGTTTGGCCCGCTGGTATCCCCCTCGCTGAAAGATTCTGTGTTTTCACTGGTTGAGTGCTTCCTCAGCCTGCCACAGGCCATAACAAATGTGTGTTTATAGCCCACTTTCCTTGCTCGCTGGTTTCAGATTTGAGCATCGATGCCGTGGATGTAGCAGGAGAGCAGCAGCTGGATGTAGAGCACAATCTGTTTAAACGACGTTTGGATAAAGCTGGCAGTCGTGTGACTCCAGAGGCCGAGAGACACGGTAAGATGCTAGTCTGCCTTTCTTGGGTGCATGCTCTCGTAGTCTTTCCATCCCTGTATGCCTGTTTTGAGATTCACGGGAACAAGTGGCAGCTGAAGAGCATTTAAACACCACAAGCTCTTGAAGAGTTTATAGCACGCCAATCTATTAAACTGGCGGATCAGACAAACTCCTATTAATACTCGCTACTTTTGTGAGGCAGATCTTTGCGTAGTCCCTCTGAAATTACGACAAGGACTCGTGGATGCATTTCAGGCATAAAGCTGCTGAGTTCCTGGTCTTTTGCGACTAGAAATCAAGCAGCTGTTCTAGCAAAGCTTGACTTTGGTTGTGTCTTTAAATGACAGTGGGCTGACAAATGGGACGACCTGGTTAGAGGAAAGAGCGTCTCTCCGGGGAAGGCTCCGGTGACTCGACCCTTAAGCCCAAACTTGCACCTTGCTACGTTTGCTTTGCATATAATGTTAATGCATACCTGATAAACATATTTTAGCTGATTTATTGGTTACCAGTTGTAGTAAGTGGTCCTTGGCTACACAAAACTTCTCCTCTACCGTTTTTACGCGTTCTGACTCATCGTTGTACCTCGATACACAGCAGAAGCGACTCTGTCAAAGTGTCGCAATCCAACGGTAATACCGTCCTGACTTTTCCCTTCCAAAACGTGAGCTGCGTATTACCTTTTCTGGGAGATAGTATAGTTCTGCCTGTCAGCATGAACTAGATTTGTTGATTTGTATCACTCAGATTTAACTTTTCTGTTCTTGAAGTTGAAAGGCTAAACCAAGGCAAGAGCTGAACGATCGGTAGGTGCGAGAGTGTCTCCCGTTGTCACGGGAATGGGGTGATAGCGTTCTTGCTATCGTGTCAGCGAGCAGCCTTTCTGTATTCAGAGGTTGTGGCATTACAAACGTAATGTCCAGGGACAAAACCAGCTTTTCTGTATCTAATTCTCTGTTAACACGTGTAGGCCTCCTGCCTTGCTAGTATTGCCAGTGTCCATTGGGATCAGTCAGTCTGAACCGGTTGCTCTGACTCCTTATATAATCAATGGAGAGGAAGAGAAACTCGTAGGGAGCAAACCGTCTCACCTAGAAGAGGCATTTTAAGAGAGATCAGATGCATTGCAGGGAAGAAGCAATTTCTTCTGCTGTCTGGGAGAAGCACGCGGCTAGTTCGGTTTCCACCACCCGTGTTACAAGTTAGATCAGAAGTATCCGCCCATCTGCATTAAACTCTCTGATTATCAGTTTCTGTTAGTAACACTGACGTTCAGTCGGTTATTTAAATGGCAACTATAGCAGTATTGACCTTAAATTTGGGAAAGCGTACCCAAATTTTATGGAGTAGTATCTGGAGGCTTTTCCTAATCATAGTTACGTTGAAATAGTTCATAGCTTAGTGATTTCTATGGTAGGCTGCATTCTGTGCTTGGATGTCATCTTACTCGTTTCCATTCAGTGACAATAAGCGACTGAATTCTTTATCGGTGGTTCTTATCGTTTCCTTCCTTTTAACATGGACAGAGTTTTCCAGTTTCACCTATCACATCTGCGTGCAAGTCGAGGACCGCATTAACAGCAAGAAACCCTGCATGTAGAGTTTTATGTACTGTGTTTTCTTTACAGTGTCTGAACTGTGTGCGTTACCTCTGGGTGCTGGCTCTGAGACAACAGGCAGCTAGTGGTTATATTTAAAAAGCTGTTACTGGTTGCAGTATCTTGAAAGACTGCATGTAGTGTCCAGGTGTTCTTGTTCAAATGGTGGCAGTCACGGCTTTGACAAAGCATAGCAGTTATTCAGCTGTGTTCTTCCTGACGCTACCTTTTAGTGTAATTACAAGATGAAAAGCCATACCGCTTTTTAAATAGTGACTTCTTAAGCGCAGTTTCAACTATTTTGAATGTTGTAAGCCTTAGAAAGAAAGCCTCGCACAGTTGTTTAATAATGGGTATATTTTCTTAAAAGTTCTTGTTTGCTTGATTGTGACTACCATCAAGTATTTGATTAAGGAAATAAGGTTAATGATTAATTTTCAGTCGTATTTCATTCTTTCTAATTAAAATCTCTTTTTTTCTGTGGCTAATACGAAATACAGGCATCTTTAATACTCACTTCTGTCCACCTGTTATACCTTCCAGTTCCAACAAACAAGGCCCTGATAACGTTTTATCCCCTCAGCGGTGTCTGACGATGTACCTTGTCACCTTCCCCATCATTAGTTATCAAAGGAGCCATCTTTTCAAGGCTTACAGAGGGTAGTGCAGCAGCGCCTAGATAGTGAGCCTTGGAGGGCTTTTGTAACCCAGGGGACTTGGTCCTGTCCTTCAGGATTTGTGAGTTGAAACAGCTTGATTTTTAAGGGGGCCTCTTATTATAAGAGCTAATGGTTTTCAAACTTTTAGACGCAAAATTCCTTGGCTCACTTATTCCTAACTCCAAAATTTGCAGACCTTTGATATTTGTTTTGGTTCTTGACAAAACAAAAGTCCTGTTTGAGTTTTCTGTAGGCTTCTCCTGCCCTTTGGCGGGGTTCAGCTGTCACCAGCTGTCATCTCCTCTGTTACAAGTCTGTTACTCTTCAGCCTTCTGCACATGAGAACATAAAACTCCACGAGTTCGTGCTCCAGCCATACTGCGGCTGCGCATTCAACACACATGCAGCACAGACGTGGGCAGAATTGTTAAGTCACGAAGAAGGTAGAAATGCCTTGGAGATTTCTAGTGGGCAGTGGTTAACGTGTGTGCCTTCTCAGCATTGTCATCCTGGAGGACTGGCTGTCAGTTTTCCAGTCGGGAGACTCCTACTCTGAGCTTGTTTCACAGCAAGAGATAACCATGGTCCCTACGTGTCTTGGGACAGGATTATGCGTTATGCACCGTTGACTGCGGTGGACTGCTATTTAAAATTTTGTTTGTGTCCTGTATCAGTTGCAATTTACTGATTTGTCTACTTTAGAAAATGTTTTAACAAAGCCTTTACGCACGTAACATCTGATCGGTGCTCCAGCAAGGCTTACAGATAGCCAGTTCTTTCTATGGAGGGTGTTCTTGAGATGACAAACACTACTCTGCTTCTTGGTCTTACTTCCACGCCTCAACAGGCTCTGTGCGTGCCATTTCAGGTGGGCTTCGGGTGCAGGATGTGCAGCTTCCGACACAAAATCGCTGCGTTCATGTGTAGAACAGTTACTGTGCATAGAACAAAACAAGAGTACAAGACAGTGTTTCTAGACGTGCCTCATCACTTTGAATCATCTTTTGTCTTAGAGCTGGGGAAAGAAGAAGAAAAAGTGTTTGATCCAAATTCTTTGGATGCCGATCGCTGCGAGAGCTGTTACGGGGCAGAGTCAGAGGACGTTCGGTAACCTTTACACCTTTTTCGTATCTTCGTAGCACTTGGATTAATACAGTTGTGCTGCATGCACATTTTTTCCCAGAATGTCTATGCAGGTCTGGGCAATGAAATCCTCCTGGGCATGTGTTCAGAGAATGATGAGAACTGTTGTGGTTTTGGTATGTCTTTGGAAGCTGCACTCACGATTGTTAAGAACGTGCAGTTAGGTTGTCTAGTTTGTCTACATGCCTGTTTAAGGGCAGTGCAAATTGCACTACCTTTGCAGTCCCACAAAGGTCGTATCTCGGCAAACGGTATCTTTTCCGGGATTATTTGGTGTCCAGGGGGGAGCTGCGTAAATTATTTCACTGTTACGTGAGCTGTCTTGGAATAAAACCTGGCTATGGCCTTGCCTTCTCACTTCTGCTGCAGGCTTTGCATCCTTACAGGAGCAAAGACCAGACACCTATCGCTCACACAAACAACAGGTGTCATTTGGTGTTTCTCTTTCCTCCTACCTGCAAATTCTTGGAGGAATGGATCCGTGGTAGTGCATGGGTTCCGGACTACCCTTTGCTATTACTGTCTCTGTAGTAACTTGGTTTGTCCCATCTGTCAAGCCGCGTCCTTCCCCAGAGCTGTTTCCGTCTTGAGGGATTCATGATTCCAGCCTTCAACTTTTTCTTTGGTCCGGCAAAACGTGGAACCAAGAAAGAAAACTGTTTTTTCTGGTGACCAAGGTGTTCCCCAGAGGTCACAAAGTAATGAAGAAAGTTTGCCATTAAGCCTCCCTCCAGTGTTGACAGTCTTGCCCTTCAGGGAAGAGGAGAGGAGGAATAGAAACGGCCAGATGCTTTGTTCACACCGGGAAGTTCCAAACTGCTCAGAACTGTGGGACACTGATGTCGTTTTTGTAGCAGATTTCTTTGCCAAGGAGTGACTTGGCTGTTTAAATGGACAGGCAAAGCTGTCTTTAGACTCAAGCTCTGCATTAAATCAGCTTGCATCCTCATGCCAAAATCTCAAAAAGTACATCAAGAAGCTCAAGCTGCTCCAGGAGCATTAAGCCTCCTTTCCAAGTCCAGTCCCTGATGTTTGCTTTATTGGTTTGTGGAAGAAAACTCCACCAAGGATTCAAGTCCTGAGCTGGAGCATCTCTTTATAGCGATAAAGATGGTAAGATGGTGCTTGTGCCTTTGCAGGTGCAGGTGGAAGACTGGAGGCTTTTGAAAAAGTGCAACGCCTCCTCCTCCAGCAGGCCAAGTGCCAACAGCAGCAGCAGCTGGGCAAGAGGAGACAGCCAGGCACGCGGAGCAGCTCTGAGCTGTCCGCTCTGGAAGGGAGGCCAGTGAGTAGGAGCTGGGTGGATGCTGGGGGCCACCTCTGCTGTGCGGCAGCTCGTTGGTACCCGGGCCTTGGGAGAGGGTGCTGCCACACGGCTTGCAAGCGGTGCTTGGTTGCTGAGGAGGTGGTGTCTGGCTGGTGTGTGACGTGTCCTCGTATGAGGGTGGCTGTCAGAGACTGAGGCGCAGGTGCTTTCCTTCCTGTGTCTCTCGCACACAAGGCACTACCCCTTTCTGTCACAAAAGTGTGCCTGGGCACTCTCAGTGACCGTTTCTGCATGGACTCGCACATTTAGCACGAGCCTGTGAGCTGCACCAAATGGCTGCGCGGTCCATGGTGCTGGTTTCACGTCTGATTGAAGAACTCTGGTTTTCGTCCAAAGACTTCTGCATCCCAAGATGCAGCGTCCCTGAACCTGACAGTGTCCCCATACCCCAGCCTTCACTGCCTGTGGCATCCTTGTTTCCTGTAAGGGTTGCTTTCTCTGTTCAGTGCTTTCCACGCTCTAAGCTTAAGGCAGATGAGCAAACTTCCTGCTGCTCTTCTGGCCACTTTATGCCTTCTGGTGGTTTGCCCGTCCCCTTTCCCAGGTGAATGTAGGAAGGGTGGTGGGCAGGGCCCGGGATATCTGAGCTGTAACCTCTCCTCAGGGAGCTCCTTCCACTCCTGGGCTTCTCTGGTGTCAGTGCTCTGCTGTTCCTTCAGTTGGCTGCAGCTTTTGAGCTGTCTAAGCTATTTGGGTAGGTGTGTTTTGATACTGAGAGAAGCGGAGGTGTTGGAGGTAAGGGCTTCAGGACCAGTCAAGGTTCAGCAGCATATATTGTAGAAAGTACACTTGTATGCAATTTTGGGGTTTTTTTTCAGGTCAGTAATTTTGTATTGGGTGTTCAGGGGTGGCAAGGTGGTTTAACGGTATGGTTTTGGTTTTGGTTTTTTCCCCAAGTGCTTTGTATTTTCCTGGACTTCCTGACTTTATTGAAGATGGAACCTTGTTTTTTTTTCACCAGTTTTGCTGCATACTGTGCAAGTTGTTGATACCATTCCTTAGCAGGACTGATGGTGAGATAATCTAACAGGGGTTAAGATGCATACATCTTGTCTGCATCCGTATACGGGCTTTCAGCATTTTTCAAGAAAGCAGCAGGGACATAAGGCATAGTGTCTTTCAGGGTATGGAACAGCTCATCACCTTTCCCGATCACCGACAGAGTACCATGTTCTCCCTAGAGCCTTTGCAGCTTGCAGCAGGCCCCTCAGAGATTATAAGCATCAGGACTTCACTTATTTTGTGGGTCTGTAGCAGAGCCCGGAGTCTGTGGGAAGATGGAAGATAGGAGGTGCTCGCACAACACAGGGCACAGCTTGGAAGAGCAGCTCCCAAGGAGCAGCTGACACGGGGAGTTCAGTGGTGCAAATACAGGGCAGGAGCTGTCAGGAAGGAGTGGGCTTCCTTCCCTGAAAGTTCAGGAGAAGAGAAAGGGTTTCTAAAGTTTTGGGACCAGGGGATGGTTGGGAAGGGGAGGTGGGTTCATCAGCCTTTCTCAGATGGGTTTTGCAGTTGGATTTGGGTTTCGCTGAGGTTTGTTCTGGTTTAATCTCTCCACAGGTGACGGGAGGTACGACAAAGGCATGAGAGACGCAGTGTGAACTGTCCGGGCTTCTGCGTCACAGCGTGCAGGGTCAAATGTCAGACAAGTCCCATCTCGGAAAGCATTAGGTACATTCAGGTATACACTAAAATACACCCCCAGAACTCTGAGGTCTCTGCTCCTCTGTGCCTTTTCCTTCATTCCCCGACTTAATCTTTGCATCCATCCCTCCACCATCTGTCCATATGTCACTATCATTGCTACTTAGAGGCATTGACTAGGCACTTATTTCCAGTGCAGGCTTCTGTCATTGTGTTTCTTCGGATTTCTTGGAGAAGAGGATGCATATTATTTGTGCTCGTAATGCTCTCCAGCTAGGGGTCTTGTCTTCATCATAGTCTCTGGGCACACAGGCCTTTTCTATTATCACAGTTTTGTCTTTCCTTAACTGTCCAATGAGGTTTGCTCTAGTATCACTCACGGCAGTTATGTTCTCTTGTCCTTGTTTACCTATTGTGTTTTTTAGCACCGGTTTCTGTAGTCATAAGGTGTCTGTTTGAGGTCTTTGAGTCACCACGTCTTGCCACCGTGGGTTTTTCCATCAGCCAACAGGCTCCCTAATTTTGTAAGGGGCCTCATAGGTAATCAGGCTCAGGTGTCTCACACTGTTTTCATGAAGGGCCTCTTGTCCTTGTGGCTTCATCCGCTGGGTGGTATCGGTTGCTGCCTGGTGCAGTGTCCTGTCTTTTTGAAGGTTCTGGGTTTTTTCATCTTTTCTTGGTTTTGTTTGAAATTTTTTGAGCGGGGTTCTTTTGTTTATTCTTGCAGGTAAGGTCTGGTCTTCCTTTGACCTCCCAGTCCACATGGCTTTCGTTCCTCTTTTTTGCCAGGTATCCTCACCACTGCATTTCCATGATGGGAGTGGTGGAGAGGGGAGCAGAGCACTCGGAGTTCTGGAGCATCCAGGGAGGCAGTGTTGGGCTTCCTCTCGTCTTTGTGGGGCTGTACCCTGAGGAAGTCCAGTATTTGAGCATAGATTATGTGGGTACACTAATCCCTTTCAGAGTGTGTCAGAGGGTAAGGTTTTTGTTCTGTTTTGTGTGGGAGAAGACAGCGCTCTGACTGTTTTGGGGATGAGATGGGGTACACCTATGCTTTCAGGTCATACCTGATTTGCCAGACACTTTGAACTACTTGTATCTGGTTTTCCAGGTGACTCATGAAAGGGTTTGGGGCACACTGACAGCGGGCACTGTCACCAAAAGGCAAAGCGGAGTTGTAGCAGGAGTCTTCCATTTATGGAGATGGGCTCAGTCATCTCCTGCACAAACTTCTGTTCTGTAGCGATCGGGACAGTAGCATTCTTTAGATTTCTTAAAGAACGAGAGGAGGATGGAGCAGGCTATCAAAGCGTAATCATTTGTTTCCTTTAGCAGTACAGGTGCCCAAGGACTGACCCGCATTTGAGAAATGGCATAAGGACATCTGTGTTGACCATCAGCAGAGGAAGGAGCGTCCTTCAGGTGCCAAGGTGATGAAGCAGAGTCCTTATTTGGTCCATTTGATTTTCATCACCTGGGGGGGGCCTTGGACATGCGAAACGTGGTCAGTACGTTTGAGGCTATGAGGGATATCACAGATAGCACTCGACGGGCATTAGAACTGGGTGCCCAGATCAGACTGACCTGACAGAACCGTCCCACCACCTGAAGTAGCACATACTTCTGTAGCTAGTTTTTAATAGCTCAGCCTGCATCACCTTCAGCCAATCTCAATTTAGATGGCGGTGCCGATCTCGTCGTCTTCAGCATCTGTCTGCACTCAGGCCTCTTGTAACTCCTATGCAGCTGTGGCTTAAGACTTTTTAGCGCAGCGTTATCTAACAGTAGCATTCTGTGTGCAAGCAGCTTCCAGCAGCCCAGTCTCATATCCCGTTAATGTCAACACTCTCATTTGAGAATGCTGTCCACAGAGAGGTTCTCTGTGCTGCAGTTCATGGAGTCATTTATGAGTGATTTACCCATAAAGGAAAAGCCTGTCATTATGCCAGCCACAGTCACGTGCTACCCATACCTCTTTTGGCATTTGCAGGCATGATTTTTTTCAGCTCTATCTGTTTCCCCTTATATTTGAGTCAGCTGACAGTAACTCTTAACTTTTGTGTTGGTGTGTGGTCTGACCTATTCTTGCAGTTAAAGTAATAGGTCTAGGCTAAGCAAGATGGTCAAGTGAAGTGCGATGGCAAAGGTGAGTGGACAGCACTGGGGGCTGTGGTGGGGGTGAGGTCAGTTGCTTGGGTTTTGTGCTTTTGGGGTCTCTCTGTTGCCAGAGTATGTAGGTCGATGGGATTTTTACTCTGTTTTGCATGGCCAGCTCTCTCTCAGAAAGCAGTATATAACGTCTGTGTGCCTCTCTGCATTTTCCTGACACAGGCCCAGCATTGAAGGCTGCCGTTCCCGAGACATCGGAGACGGACCGACTATACGAGTGGGCACCTCATGCAGCCATTGACCCCAGCGGTGCAGCACGGGAGGCACGCAGAGCAGTGTGAGCCTGCTGGGGGACCGGGCGAATCCAGGATGTGGCTACTGGGGTGGGAGAAAGAGGAGGGACGGGTGTATACTTTTTATGGGTATTGCTGTCTCTCTTTCTTGAGCCTGCTGATGTAACTGACTCAGCATGGCAGATTGGAGCACAAAGCACAGATAGACAAGGTTAGTGGAGTGAAGAAGTCAGCCTGGGGATGGTTTACTGTTTGTTAGAGTATTTGTCAACATGTAGCTGACTTTGTTTTATTTTGCTGCAGATGCACAGCAGGGAGCCGGACACCAAAGGGAGATGGCAAGTGGAGAACCATAGGAAGTTGGTCTGCGCCCAGCGATGGAAGGAATAGTTCTATTGTTGGTGCCTATATGACCTGTTAATGCTGTGTTTTGAAGGCGTGAAACAACTCTTGAAATTGCACGCGTAGCAGGATGTCGACCCCTGGTGAGTGTGAAAGGCAAGGTGCGACACCAAGCCACAGCGGCAGTTATTTTTGAGCTGTCGCATTGTTTGCGAGCAGGTGGCTGCTTCCGGGCACAGCAGTCACTTTGTCTCGTTGGTGTTCTAGGTGCCATGGGAGACGCTGGCCACAACATTCAGTGTTGGACTGGGAGCAGTTAAGCGTTAGACTTGCAGCTGGCTGTCTCCTGCAGCCATCATCTTTGTCTGGCAGTATTGTCAGACTTTTGGAAATGGCATAGACCAGACTTCAAAGCTGGAAGGTATAAAACATCAGCTTACCCAAAAAGCCTTTGAAGCAGATCAAGCAGTAGCTGGACTGCCGAGTCTTTTGTGCTTCCCGGTGGGATACAGGAGATGCTCGCACCGTGATGGAGGAGGAAGGATGAGCACTCTCACTACGGAACCAATTCTGTCTTTTTGGTTTTTGTGTTTTTTTTTTTTGTCTTCTCCTAAGTGCACAAGTTAAGTGTTACAGGTTGTAAGTTATGAAACCTCATGACCTGAGTGGTGAATAAGTGAATTCATGTAATAGACTAGTCTGGGCAAAGGGGACCGAGCCCTGTTTGTCATGTTTGTTTGTTGTATTTCTTCATGAGCTCATGAAATAAAGCTCAATTCACAGAGTACGTTGTCCTGTAAATTTGAAGTTTTCTCTCCCGTACCATTTTTTCTCTAACTGCTTGCAGTCTGTCCCATTCGTGCTGCAAACCAGGGAGAAAAAGTCAATAATGCCATCTCTCTCTGTTTGGTTTTCGTACTAGATTGGGAACTCTGGCTCCAGTGGCAGTCAAGTTTGAGCTTTTAGTAGAAAGCTCTAGCTGTTCAGTTGGCTTCCCTGTGCAACGGACCTTCTCTGCTGTCACTGCGGTCCTACCCGTCTTGCCCCAGCGTCCCCATACCCCCCCCAGCCGACACTCTGGGGTCGGGGCCCGTTTCCTCGCGCTCCTTCTCTCCCGGATTCCCCAGGGAGCGCCTTTTGCCCCCAACGTTCTCCGGGGCCGTTAACGGTCTCGGAGCAGAACTCGCTGGAGCAAGCGCTGCCAGGAGGGCCTCTCCCCCGCGGCAGCACCGCAGCCCGGCGCGGCCCCGTCAGCGAGGAGCGAAAAGGGAAGCGCTGCCACAGAGCGGACCCGAGCGAGCCCGGCTCCCCCTCCCCGCGGCCCGGCTCCCGGTCGCGCCCGGCGGGCAGGGTAAGCTGCTCCGCCCGCCCCGGCAGGCGCCAGGCCGCGGCCCGGGGCCGCCTGAGCGCGGTCCGCCGGGGCAGGCCGCGGAGCAGCCCCCGCTCCGGGGCCTGTCAGGCGGCGGAGCCCCGCGGGCGGCGGGCCCGGCTGGCGAGCGGGGGCATGGCGGCGCGGAGCCAGGCCTCCCTGCAGCGCCGGCTGCAGAGCTCGCAGGAGGCGCAGCACCGCCAAGCGGTGCTGGTGCGGAAGCTGCAGGCGAAGGTGAGGAGCGGGGGCGCCTGCCCGGGGGGAGGCGCCCGGGGACGGGCCGCAGTGGCGGTGTCGGGGTGCCGCGGCCGTTGGCGCCGCGCCGAGAGGGGACTCGGCGGCAGAGAGCTCGGGGGGCGAACGCGCGGCCCCAGCGGGGCCCTCCCCGGCGCTGCCGCGGGCGGGACGGCGCCGAGCCCGGAGGCCGGGCCAGGCTCCGGGAGCCGCCCTGCTCCGCCCGGCCCGCCCAGGCGTGCTGGGCGCCTCGCTCTGCCGCTGCCAGCCTCCCGAGCCTCTCGTTAGGTCTTTTCCGTAGTCAAAGAACGATGCCTGGCTTGCAAACGCCCTTGCTTGGCCGCGGGAGCAAGGGGCTGTCCCAGAGGCAGGAGTCGCGGCGGCGGGGGCGGTTTTGGGCGGCCCCGGGCAGAGGCAGCGCTGGCCCGGTTCGCCCGGGGCGCAGGAGCGCTGGCAGCGAGGAGGGTGCCAGAGCTGGGCGGAGGGTCGGGGCAGGCCGTGCCGGGCCCGGCCCAGCGCCTGGCGGTGGTCACGGCGCTGCTGTGCGGTCGTCCTGCTTTTCTGGCCCGTGCTTTGGTTTCTGCAGCTGAACAGAAATCCATATTCTGCAGTGGCTGGGCAGGGCTGTGGTCAGAACTAACTTTACTTGCGAAATATTGAAAAGCCGTTTTGAAAACTCCTTTCTCTAACTTCAAGGACCGACTGGACTTTTAGCCCATTGGCAATACTGATCTGGGGGTACATAGTGGCCATAGGCCAGGCATGGCTGGCTAAGTCTGTCTCATCCTTCTGCTTGCCGTCGCTATCTGAGGATGAGCAGATAGCGCTACGTGTAAAAGCAACCCTGTCTCAATTTCTTTAGTATTAGATAAAAGTGCAGCTTCCCTGTATCATAACACCTTCTTGTTGACTGCATCAGCAGCACTGTGAAATGCACTGTGCTTGGGCTGTGAAGACTTGGAGAAAAGCTAATGCAGGAGGAGCCAAGTCTGTTACAAGCTGCATTTGCTCATCTGCATTCTACGTATCCATCTAGGTAGTGCAGTACCGGACTTGGTGTCGAGAGTTGGAGCAGCACGTGGAAGCAGGAGGGGTGAGTGTGCAGGTTGCTAACTCAAGATAGCGTACGTAGCGTTCGTTAACGCAGACAAAAAGCTCCCCAAAGCAATGGCAGAGGAAACCAAGATTTTGCCAGCCGAGGATTTAAAGAAGCACTGTAAGTTTGCCCATCAGTGTTTTGTCCAGTTGCTGTTCTTAGAGCAGCCAGTAGTCCCAGAAATGCCAGTCCAGAAGACCCTATCAAGAAGGATTTTAATTTTGTGAAGGAGTGCTTTATTACTTGCTGGAGTAACATTTGTCCTAGGTCTCAGGAGAGGGCTATACTGCCTGTTACGTTCTATGGCTGTCTCTGAAAAAGAATCAGTTGAAAGAGCGTTTTGGAAGGCAAGAATGCTGGCGTTCAATGTACAGCGCTGGCTCTGTGCTTTTCTTTCTGCTTCACGGCTAACGTAAACCGAGGAGATGAAGGGTAGGAGAGAAGGAGGGTATTCCCAGGCTTCAAGTCTAAGTGAGCACTCACGGTCACGAGCTGAGGATACCCAGCTGTGAGAGTGCAACAGTGGGAGACTGAGGAGAGCTACTCACATTGAGTAACACCCTTCCCCTCCCTTCCTCTCCGTAGTCACGACACTGCTATGCCTGGAAGAAGCCACGAGCTCCTGAGCTACCAAAGAAACAGAGGGGAAAGCGATTGACGCTAACAGCAGTGAAAGGAACACAAGAATTTGACTAAACATTTCCTTTCTTCTTAAGGGATCCCTTCCAGGCAGGTGGGAAGCCACAGACGACCGCCGCCTGAAGAAAGCACTGCTTCAGTTGGAAGAGGAGCATCAAAGGTAAAATGGCTCTGTTTTGAGTGGGAGGTTGTTCCGGGTGACCTCCAAAGGTTGCTTTCCAGCTTAAATTATTCTGTGATTCTGTAGGTGAGCTCCTCAGCAGAGCCCCATTTTAGGTTGAGAATCAAACCCTGGCAGCCTGAACATTTCATGGCACAGGAGCTTTCCTGTTTGGTTTTACCTGAGTAGCATATCCTGTGCGTGTATCCGAGTCCTCCAGTAGAGCACTTGGCACCACAGGCATCTTCTGCCACATTTCTTTCTCTGCTTTTCTTTCTTCCTCTGCCCAAGAGATAAATTGTGTGTGGTGTAAAAGTCATCTGTGTGGTGTGTTATGCATGTTGCAAGCTAAGGTGGGAGAAGCACAGCTCCCGTTTTGATCCGGAAGCTGAGTTTTGTGCTTGTTCACAGGGCAGCAGTTCTTGAAATTTTGTTCATGAAATGTTGCCTGGGTGGGATATTAGTCTGTGGCCCCAAAGTCATTAGCCTGCAGTGCTTGACTTTTCAGTTTTCGGTTGAAGGTTTCAGGTAAAGCTGTTTCTCCTACATATGTGGTGCTGTCTTTGTGGTGGGAGGTTTACTGGATCAGTAAGGTGGGGTCTTTGCTAGAGGTCTTACGCAGCGTATAGGACAAGGACAGGGAGAGGCTTAACAAGAAGGTGAGGGCAGCGGTGGGTACAACATTGCAAGGGAAAAGGCCATGGAAACTTGGAGTCCTCTCTGCGGAAGAGAGGTGGTCAGGACAACGACAGAGAAAGATGATGCATCCAGTGATTGGACAGCATGAAGGGGAGGCAAGACGTTAACTGTGGGCACCATCAAAGTTGAAGAGGAAGGGGGAACCAAAATTGTAGATGGAAACTGAAGGCTCAAAGCAAGGAGAAGCAACTGAGTTTGCCCTAACAGAGAGGTCTTACTTAATCCTAGAAAGCACTTCTACTACTTCTCCGTTTGACAACAAAGTCGGTGTTGAAGGAGTTGGAAAGTCGGGGGATGCTGCTTGTGGCTAGCAGTTGTTCAGTGACCTCATTGCTGTTTCTTTCTTTCCAAGATGTGAGAATCTGGCAGAAGTGAACACTCTCCTGTGGGAGCACCTAGATAAAGCAAATGAGGTTAATTCAGCCCTCAAAGAAGATGTTGGAAAACTGACAGCGGATTGGATGAAGGCCCGGGAGGAGCTGGAATTGAAGGAGGTTGAACGGTGCAATGAATGTGAGGTAAGGGTAGGCTACGGGAATGTCAGGCGTGATGCCGGAGCGGAAGGTGAATGCATTTTATTTCTGGCATGGAGGACTTGCTGTGTGAAAGTTGTGGCTACACTGGGGCTGTATTGGTGTTGACTAGCAGAAGACGGGGGTGTGAGATGGAGGAGCGTCAGCAAATTGTGGTGATGGAAGATGCCCACCTGCTGTGACCATACTGCTCGGCCTTAAAGGCAAATGCTTGCTGTTGCTGGACACTGTAGGGCAGTCCCACATGAACGCTCGTCTTTTTAATAGTTCCTAAATCTCTGTCCACGTCAGTGGAGACCAGAGAGGTCTGTGTGTTTTCACATGCAGAGCAGCCAACAGAAGAACAAGACAGGCCTCCCCTACCAATAGCCTGTTGTAAGCCAACCTGACACTGGTCTTGGAGGGACTTGTTTTTGTCTTCCGCCACCAAGACTGTTAGACACCTCTGCAAGGCGGGATGATGAGTCATCAGTTTGCTTTGCTGCTCTCCACTCCTGCAGGAGAAGTGGTGTGGATGTTCCCTTCTTTGAAGTCAGGTGGCAGGTCTACCGAGGATGCTTATGTGGTGCCTGTTCAGTCCTTGATGCCCCTGTCGGAATTGTTATTAAAGGAGACCTGGTGATGGTGGTTGTACTCTCTCCTATCTGAAAGACTTGTACAGTGACGGCGAAGGCTGAATTGGCATTTCTTTTTGTCTTTGCATGTTTAGCGTTATGACAGCTACTTAAGAGGTGAACGTAACCGTCTACTCAGCCTATGGCATCAGGTGGTAAACTTCCACCGTCATTTCCTGGAAATGAAGGCTGCCACTGACCGGTGAGTAGAAGTTAAGGCTAGATCTCTTGCAGAAGAAACGTAGCTTCCCTTCACACCTGCTTTTTGAGCCTTGATGTTACTTTAGTTGCAGCTAAAGATAGGGTTTCTCCTTTGGTAGTCTGAAGCAATGCCATTAAGCGTGCTTTAGGCTGTTTTCAGAATCATTTTGTTTGGTGCTAATTTTCAGATAAAACTGGGGGGCTTGGGCTATAAGCAGTGCAGAGGCCCTGAACAGATGAACTGGCTTTTACTGTTGCGCAATTACGTGCTTCAAAAAGGAGTCATCTGATAAAGATGGTGGTGTGAAGGTTCTCTCTTTCTTTGTTCTTCTTCAGAGATTTGTCAGAGCTGAAGGCAGAGCACATGAGGCTTTCTGGATCTATACTTGTAAACTGCTCCCGCCTAAGCTCTGGCATACAGCTCTGGGAGTCCGTCCCTCTGGGTAGACCTGTCCTAAAGGATCAGGCACAGCAGCAAGTGGAACAGGAAATAAGCCAGAAGACTTGGGAAGCGATGTGCTTACAAGTCAAGGGGGACATGGAGAAGAAGGAGCTTCAGAACAGGTAAATGTGTTTTAAACTTTGCTGTTACCAGCATTATCTTTTGTGGCTGCTTCTTGGGTTCATAGATGGGCTGCGTCCACGTTCAAAACACACTCATTCTGCACAGCCTTGTTTCTGTCCCTAGTCAAACTATTGCCTTCAACAGAATGGATAGGAAAAACTGTCTGACTGACAGAAGCTCTTCTGAGTAAGACAAGACTGGAAAAGGTCTTGCACATTACAGTGTTTTTGCTGTTAAACTGATTCTTGGTGAGAAATTGAGACCAGCATAAAGAGAGCTCTGTCTCCTGTACAGCCCTTTTGCTACCCAGGGCTGTGCTAAAGGAATTGGGAGGAATTTGCACAGGACCATCATAAGCAACGTAGCACCTCTGTACTGACATCTCCTTGCAAGACTGAGTACAGAAAGCCTTTGGGGCAAGAAGTGCCATTTTGGCAACATGAGTCATATTAACCTGAATCATCCTGTGATCCTATGATCATTGGATTGAAAATTCATGCACATCTCCCCGAATAGATTGCAAGCTCTTTCATCAATTCACTGCTGAAGGCAAAAGTAATTGTGTGACTAGTAATCTGGACTTAAACATCTGCCTTACTGAAAGAAGACCTTTGGAGAGTCTTATATGCAACGTATGAAAGAGGAGAGAGAGAACTAACGAGCAGGAAGCTGTTAGCTACCTGAAAGGAGGTTGTAGCGGGGTGGGTGTTGGTGTCTTCTCCCAAGGAACAAGTGATAGGATGAGAGGAAATGGCCTACGGTTGTGCCAGGGAAGGTTTAGATTGGATATTAGGAAAGATTTCTTCACCCAAAGCGTTATCAGGCATTGGAACAGGCTGCCCAGGGAAGCGGTTGAGCCACCATCCCTGGAGGTATTTAGAAGACAGGTGTGGACTGTGGTGCTTAGGGACGTGGTTTAGTGGTGGACTTGGCAGTGTTAGGCTTACGGTTGGCCTCGATGATCTTAAAGGTCTTTTCCGACCTAAATGATTCTGTGATTCTATACTCTTGGTTTTGGAAATAAGAATGTTTTTACGTTAAAAACTTAGTCTTTCCCCTCCTCATAGAGTGAAGGACTTAGGTGCACTGGAAGGAAAACAGTCGCTATTACAGAGGGAGTTGGTAGTCATGAGAGAGACACTAGAGGAATCGCACCTTCAGAGGGATCTGCTGAAGCAAGAGAACCATGAGCTTACAATGGCACTGCAAAAGGTATGGCCACCTTATTCCTAGGCAGCACTTGTGGGAGAGGGAGCTGTGATAGCAAGACCACCACAGATGCTGTTTCTGTGGAAGCAGAAGGGACAGGGACAATGCTGTTGTTCTCCTTGGAAAATGGTGATCAGCCCACACGGGCTCTTTGGTGTAGTTAGTCCCCACGTGCTTCTTGGGAGCACTGAACCGGGAGTATGTCAGAGACACAAAAGGGGATCTGCAGTTGCCGCTTGAAGTCAGGGATCTTCCTGTCTTTGTTTTCCTGTTGTTCTTTTGTCTCTTCAGGCAGAGCAGTCAGTGGCAGAGTTGACAGGGGCTCAGACGAAGCTGAGGGCTGAAGTAGCTGATCTACGTGTTGTAACAGCGAAGATGAGCAGTGTTAACGAAGCCCTTGCATTGGATAAAGTGGAGAAGCTGGAGAAACTTGTGTTGCAGGTGAGCAGAGTTGCCAAAGATCTTACCAGGTGTTCTTCTCCAGCTGCTGCCTCTTTTCAGACCTCTTGGCTTCAGACAGTATGACTGCCTGAATATGGAAATGTTCCTTTTTCTGTCCAAGCCAAACCTTCTACATAGTAAACCTTACTGTATTTTATTTCCTCTGTGCTTCTGTGGTTGTAGCTGGAGCAAGAGAATGACGTTCTGTCAGGTAAAGTGGACGAGATGGAGAGAGCAAAGATCTCTGACCAGGAGAAGCTGAACTTGTGTGAAAGAATGAATGAAGAGCTCTGCTCAGAGAAAGCCCACCTGGAACAGCTGCTGAAGAAAGCAGAGGAGCAACAGGAGGGGCTGCAGGTACAGCTGAGGATACTGGCAGAGGAGAAGGCAGAAACCCAAGAGAAACTCAGTCAGGTGAGACCAAAAACCTGGTGCTTTCTGGGTGGGCTTTTGGCTGCTTGGCTCAGTTAAGCTGTATCTGTTGCATTCTGCAGTGCTTTTGTCAAGGGAGATGTTTTCCATTTGTTGGAGCCTAGAGGGCGGGACAAAGCTGCAAGTCAGTGTCTGCTATCTTGTACTGCTAAGAATGGGAATGACATCTTGATATTGTTGAAATTGTATTTTAAGACATACACGCAGCTTTGAATTGCTAGAGCCTCTCTAGGCTTTGAGGAAGAGGAGGAGAAATAGATGATCACACAAGACTGTTGACTCTGGACTAACTGATTTCGGTACAGTGGAAAAAGAGCTTGGGGGAATCGTTATCACTGGAGGAGACTAGGAACTTTGCCATCATTTACGTGTCCATTTCATACTGTGCAATCTTGGGTAGTATGGGATAACTTTGAGAGGAGAATTGTTTGTTTCTGATGGTCTGTTCTCTGTTAGACAGTCTTAGTAAACTTTCAGCCCAAAGTACAGGAGCTCTTTCTCCTCTAGCTGATTCAGAATTGGCACTGGCTGGCTCTGCACAGAACTCCAGAGAAAGGACTCTAACTGTATTTTGTCTCACTTTCAGGTTTGCTGCCAGCAAGAGTCAGCTGGCAGTGGTCCGGAGCAGTTGCGCCAGGAGACCTCTTGCCAAGGGCACGCACTGGCCAGGGTGTCCAAAGAGAAGGAATTGCTGGTGCATGAGAAGGCTGCCCTAGAGGTGCGACTGGCAGCCACAGAGCGGGACAGACAAGGCCTTTCCGAGCAGCTGGCAGAGGCCAGGTAAAGGCGGGGAGGAGACCCTAGGCAGGACATTACTTCATGTGTGTAATTATAAAGGTGGTAATCATTACACGGGGATTTATTGCATCCTGTACGCTTTTGAGATGTTTTCACCTTCCATGGACAGAAAATGGAAGAATCTCGTGGGGGGAAAAGAAAAACAAAACAACAAAAAACCCCCAAACCAGTATACCATAATTTGAATGTTATTTTTCTGACAGCTAAAGCTAACAAAGCTCTCCTGAGCCTTGGGCTCCTGTTTTTGCCCCCTTGCACATTCCTGTGTGAAGTCCAAAGCAAGCCGATACAATTCCTCAGTATCTGGTACCTTGGCTCTGCACCGAGTAATAATTAAACCATGCAGACGTTTGCTGAAACCTGAAGCTTCTCTCTTGTTTTGGTTTCTTGTTCTGTGTATTTGAACATAGATCTTTCTTTGCTCATCAAGTAGTTTGACGTGGGATCTCTGGAATTCAAGGCTGTTATGTACGGACATTGTGAGTAGGACACTGCCATTTAGGGTGAAGCTAGAGGCTCATGCTGAACACCTTGAGGGCCTTCTGTTTCTAAGCTAACTTGTTACCTATGGTGCAGGACCTAGACTTGGTTACACCAGCAGCAGGGAACTTTTGAATGCTCGCCAGTCTTTGGGACTTCTTGCCCATCATTGATGTCTGCGTCCTGTACTCCTCACCACATGCTGTTTAGAGACAGGTGTCATGGAGAAGTTATACAGGGAAGGAACAAGATTCTGCCCTTCTGCTGCATCAGGTTTCTAAGATCAAATGCGAGAAGTTCTCCTTTTCCAAAAAAACCCCCCAAAACCAACCCAACGTATGGAGATGTTTGTCCTCCTCCTAGGTCTATCTTGGAAGACTCCTGAACTGGCAGAGCTGTACAAATGATGGTTTAGAGAGTGTTTTGCTTCTTGACTTTTACGCTTTACCACTCCAGAGTATGGTGTTAGCAAGGCTGATAAACACCATTTTGACGCAGTCTGTTTCTTGAGAGCTGCTGCTGCTTCTGAGCTCCAGCTTCTCTTATGTGATCCAGCTGAATTACGTTTTGTCAATTATTGGGCTGTGGCAACTATTCTTGCCAGATGTTGTTCTCAAGAGCCTTTTGTTGCCACAGTTTTGGACTCTATCATCTTTTCTGTTCTGTTTTAGAGACTGACCTTAAAAGGGAGCATATTTGCTTTGGACTGCCAGAGATTGGCGTAATCAGAAATATGTGCTTGTTCTCCTTCTTGAAGATACATCCTCCATTGTCCATCAAAGTAGCGAAATCCTACTGTTGCGGGTTTTACTGTTGTACCACTCGGGTGCCCCTTCACCCCAAAGGATGTTATCCTGATTGCATGCCTGTACTAGTGAGGCAGTGCTGTGTATTGTAGGAACCTGGCACACAGGACCCTGTGTGAGATCAGGGAGGTGTCTTCAGCTCCTGGTTCCAGAATCCTGTGTGTCAATCGCGGCAGCTGGTTGCAGTCTATGGATGTAACAATTTGCCTCTGCAGTACTATAACTTCCATGAGAAAGAGCGACAAGTCACGTGGGCTGCTGCCTACTTAGCAATGCTTAAAGAAAAGTAGCAAGTTTTTCTTTTGAACTTCCAACAGTTTAAACCGAAGGATACCCGTCTCTCCTTTCAGGTAGTCCTTGTTCAGGTAACATCTAGTTCAGGTTTCTTAAAAATGCTGCTACAAGCATGAGATTTTACTATATCATCTAATGTATTTCTTTAGTCCCTTTTACATACAGGGAGTCTGGAAAATTACCTGCCTATACCTATGCTATGAACAGCATTAAGAAGTCATGAGTCAGCCAGGGAAAGACTCTTATTCTGTCCCCCTGCAGAGCAACTTGGAAGTGCTGATGAGATAAGGGCTGTGAGCCTGGGAAAAAAAGCTGGGCTTTTGCTTGCTGGCACAGAGTTTGTGGGCACAGCTACCCGTGTGTCATAGATCAGACAACAGCAATTTAAGATTTGGCTACTGAGATCAAATTCGGCTGGGCTTTCTGTGTGATGCTAGGTCGTAAGTAAAGCCTGGGCATTCCCTCGGAGGGGCCTGCATTGCTATTTTAAATGGCAGAAATATGCTTTCTGTCTCCAAGTTTCCATGCAACCCATTTTGTGTACTCAGGGGTAGGGATCTTGAACCACTTCTTACTGGAATAACTCCCTGTGGGTGTCAGGAGCCAGAAATTCATTTCTCTCCGTATTTGCAACTTGTAGGTCAGTGAAGGAGACCCTGGAATCCAGCCGGTTGGAGGCTCAGCAGCACTTAGCTGAGCTGGAGATCGCCAGGAGCCAGCTTGAAATCCGCCTTCACACAGTCACACAGGCCAAGGAGGTGATACAAGGTGAGAGCCTCACGTGCATTGTTTCTGGCGATCCCCCTGCCTCGGGAGGATGTTATAAAAATAGCTCTCTGTCTGCAGTGCTTCTGGGGAGTGAAGGAGCTGGAGACAGATCCCTCCTACACTGAAATTCAAATGCCTTAAGGTTAGTAAAGTCAGAACCACTGTTTGTGTAGGCACTGAATCTTGCCATTTGTCGTGTTTGCAGGGGAAGTGAAGTGCCTTCAACGGGAGCTGGAAGCAGAGAGATCTCTGATGAGGCAGGAACGGGAAAGCATGGCGCAACAGCTCTTGCGGACAGAACAGCAGTATGACAAAACCCTCAGGCGTCGGCAAACCGATCATGAAGTGGAAATAAGGAAGCTCCTGCAAGACATGGTAGGAAACAATATGCTTTTGAATTCTTCAAGCAAGCTTTGTGGGCTGGCTTTAGAAGAGCGTGTGAAACGGCAGCAATCACCTGTCATAGGCCACACATTGCTAGGCCCGGCAGCAGAGCCAATGGCTTGTACTTGAGGGCACGTGAAGACCCACAGGACTATGCTGGGACAGTAAATGCTGCCACAGAGTCGGTGTGGGCCTAAGACGAGTTCAACAGAAGGTTGGGTGGTCCCCACGCAAAGCGTGGCAGCAAAGGGGGAGGATCTTACCAGATTCCTGTCTACCATGAGGTCGACTCCTAGCATTCCTGCCAACTGCAGTCGCGGGAACTTTGTTCCTTTCTTTCTGTCCTTTCATGCTTGACAGAGGTAGTATCTTTGGGCTTAAAGCATATAGAACAGGCCCCTTGTTCCTGGTAGTTCAGTTCGTGGCCTGCCTTGTGACTAGGGCATCGGGGTACTGGCCTCTTTCTCACCCTGCAGTCCATCTGCATCTTTTCATTGATGAGAATGGAGTTGAGCTTTGAAAATAGAGACTCGGAGACTGGAGAGAAATGCTGAGGTGAGAGGTGCTAGCAAACAGGCAGCCATCCGAGAAGGGCAGGTAACATCTGCTTTTCTTCCACCTGCTGACCCTCCTTTGAAGTTCCTTGATAGGACGTGATTGATGGAGGGCCCAAAGCCACTACTGTGCCCTGTTGAGGTGGGGGTTTGTGGGAGGCAAGAAGCTTCACCTTTTATTGAGGAGCTTGGCTGGGACTCCATCTTGAAGTCTTTTCCTCCTCTCATCAGGCAAGCGAGCGGGAACGGCACCGTTCAGAGCTACAGGAGATGCTGGAGCAATGGGAAAAGGAGAAGGCAGAGGCAGAAAGGGAGCACGAGAAGAAGCTGTTTGATACGAAGCAGAAAGTTGCTACCATGCAAGCTCAACAAGAAGAGGAACGAACTAGAGTCGAAAATGCCAAGCAAGAGGTAAAGACTGTGAAAGGAGAATGGGTGTGGTTTTTTTACTCTTCTGGGCTCCTTATCGATCCTTCGATGACTAAGAGGTTGTTGAAGATTCAGTCACGGATGGACCATGTTTATACTGCCAATCTCACTTAGGAACCTGTGCCTCCAAGTGGGCAGATAATGACCTAGGAGGCCAGCAGCATAGTGCTTTGAGAGCGGGTGAGCCCATCCGTCTTTGAGTCTTACCACACAAATTTTTTTATGGGAAGTTTAAACCCGTCTTCTCTTTATTTCTGTGCAGGTCCTGCTGGAAAAGGAGCGTGAGAAGAATGCTTTATTAGAGACACTGCTCCAAACTCAGGGAGAACTAACAGAAGCCTGCCAGCAGCTGGAGCAGCTCAGGCAGGAGGTGGAAGAGCAGCGAGAGACTGGGCAGGTAAGTCTGACTTGTAGGGTAGGTTGAAGGAACGGGCCGTTGGCAATTGGACGTAAGCCGAGAGGGCCGGGTAACGGAGTGAAGGGCAGTAACAAGGAAATAAAACATAAGTCCTGCAGCTGAGGAGGCAAGGACTACTGCAGGCACTGAAAGCACCGAGCCTGGTAAGCTCCAGAGATCAGCAACAGGAAGGAAGGGTTACAACGGCAGCAGAGCTGGGTAGAAAAGCAGAAAGAAGTGGCTGAATGAATGTGATTTTGAGACAGAAAGAGAAAAAAGCTGGGCCTGATGGCACGGCAGGTCTCAGTAGCTTGCTCTCCATTTGTGTTTACAGAACATCACAGAAAAACTGCAAGCAGAGCTGCAGGAAACTCAGAGTAAGATCAAAGCAGCGGAGAAGAGGCAGAGGGAGGAAAGCCAAACCATCAAAGAGGAAATGAATATCCTTCTTCAGCAGAGGGATGGTCTACAAAAACAGGTGACTGCAACAGCAGTAGCTCCTCCAGTCATCAAAGAGGCGGTCTCTCACTTGCCTTTCCATTGCAGAGCAGCAGGCTGATGGGATAATCCCTCTGACTGCCATCATACTGTGGTCTCCATCTCAGCTGCTCTGAAGGAGACTTACTGGCCAGCTGAATCTCACCTGCTGCCCTGGACAGATGGGCTAGTCCTTTTGCCTGTTTGCCAGTAATCATCAGAATGGATCTCTGCTGGTCTTGCTTTCTACGGTGGTTTTTCAGCTGAACGTGGTGACCCACTTAGATTTTTAAACAAGTCAGCTGTATCCATTGTGAATCTGGTACTCTTGTGACAGGGTGAAATGTAAACTTGTTCTTTCCCTTTCCTCACAGTACGTGATACGGCTGACAGTGACAAGCTGTAGTCTCTGACTGCTTTGTTATGTTTCACTTGAGGTGGAAGAGTTGACATCGCAGCTAGCAGCCTCCGAAGAGTCTCTAAAGAAGGAGGCTATGACGCTGCGTCAAGAGGTGGTGTCTTTGGAAAGGAAACTCGAGAGCACTGAGAAGCAAAGAAAGGATGTCCTGGTGAGGCTGGCAGATGCCACAGAGGGCCATTTCTTACCTATTTTTTGGCCTTCTGTTAATACTTCTAAGGAGCAACTTTTTCTAGTGGAGAGCTGATTTTGGTTGGTCTTGTACAGGTTCAGTCCAAATCTGAGGAGATACAGAGTACGCAAATGCTGACCAAGTTTCCCTCATTTTCCCCTTCCTTCCGCTCATCGTTCCTTGTTTCCCAGACTTTTGCTTTCCTGCCACTTTTCACTTTTCCAATTGCATTCTTCTGAATGAGCAGGAAAAGATGCTGTAGTCATATAAAGCTCGCTTATGATTCAGGGTGTTTGTTTTCCTCAATTCTGAAGGTTTCCGCCCTTGAAGCTTTAGTCAAAGTAATTTTCAAACTTGTCTCTATTTACATTGCATGGTTTGGGCAATTATTTTTGTTCAAATCCATATTTAGATTTCCAAATGTCTGGCTCTGGAGAAAGGGGTGAGAAGACAAAGTTTGCTAATAATAGAAAGCCGTTCAACATTGCCCACCTGAGAGCAGACAGTGGGGAAAAAAAATAGAGGAATTTGAGAAACAAAAGTGCTGATCCAGATAAATATGTACGCCTGCAAGGGGAAAACTCGTCCTTATTTCAACCACAGAATGACAGACTGTGGTCTGACCATTACTCCTTCAAGAGGGGACAGTGGGGTTCTAGAGGATGGTACCATGAAAACTCTACAGAGTAGAGGTCCAAAAAAAGCCCCAACCAAACCCCAAAGTGGGAAATCAAATGTTGGGGTTGTTCTCTCTTCCCTTCCTCCCTAATAGAGAGAATATCGTCATGCCACTGCCTAAATCATGCTTAGTCTGGACTTCAAATCCTGACTGCAGTTCTGGTGGCTCCTGCCCAAAAGACCACACTAGAGCCAGAAGAGGTTCAGAGAAGGGCCAAAAGGAAGATGGGACTGGCTGAGTAAGCTGGGAAAGATGCAACCTACAGGGTGGCACGGGAAAGGCTTCCAACATCCTGAGAGGCAGGGAGAGAGGGGGCAGCCCTTGACTGCCGCTGAAGCGGGAGTTCAAGTCTAGTATGACAAGCAAACATATATCGACGGAACTATTGAATCTTTTTCTCACTGTTTTGCAGCATGAATGGGAGAGACTGCAAGCAGTTAAAGAAGAACTGGTGTGGGAGATAAACCTTCTTCAGGACTCAGTCACAGCCTCTGAAACGCGAGCAAATACAGCAACAGATATGAATCACTGCCTTGAACAAGAACTTCAAACTACATTGTCTATCTTAAAAACGAAAAATGAGGAAGTGGAAACGCAGCGGGAGAAAATCCAGATGCTCCAGAAAGAGGCAGCCCAGGGAAAAGCTTTGCAGGAGACTGTCACTCATATGACTGCCCTCCTGTCAGAGAGGGAGGGAGAAATGAAGTTGTACCAGGAGCAGATGAGAATGCTGGAAAAGCAGAAAGAAATGCATAAAACTACTCTCGATGGGGTTATTAAGGACATAACAGAGAAAAAAGAGAAGATGGAATCCCAGCAAGAACAGATACGGGACCTGGAGAAGCAGCAAGAGAAACAAAGGATTGCTGTAAGCAAAATGAGCAAAGACTTGGAAGAGAGAGATCGGGAGATCAGATCCCAGCAAGAACAGATACGGGACCTGGAGAAGCAGCGAGAAATGCAGAGGACTGCTGTCAGCAAGATGAGCAAAGAGCTGGAGGAGAGAGACCAGGCGATCAAGTTCCAGGAGGGGAAAATAATGATTCTAGAACAACAGGGTGCATCACAAGTGAGAAACCTGCAGGCGGATCTTGATCATATGAAAGGAAACTTGAAGGAGAAAAACATAGAGCTTATGTCTCTGACTCGGCAGATCCAAGAACTGGAAATGGAGAGAGCACAGGTGAAACCGCTGCATGCAAGCCTTGAACACCTGAGGGCAGTTCTTAAGGACAGAGAGAGTGAGTGTGATTCTCAAAGGGATCAGTTAAGACTCTTGCAGCAGTACAAGGAAGAGCAAGAGGGGTACCTGCAAGAGCTTCGTGGTAAAGTAGAGAAGATGATGCTTTCTTTATCTAAAAAAGATCAAGAGCTTGAGTCACAACAAAAGCAAATCCAGGAAGCTGAAGGAGTCATGGAGATGCAGCTGAGGACTGTCCGTGACCAACTGGAGCAGACCTCAAAAGAAAAGGACAGACTCATAGACATCCAAAAGGAACAAGCAAGGAGCTGTGAGGAAAAAACAGAACAGATGAATGTCTTGCACCGAGACTTAGAACACACTAGGGCAATACTGAAAGAAAAGGATTTAATGATTGACTCTCAGAAGGAACTGATTGAGACCTTCCAAAAACAACAACAACAAGACTCTGAATGGCAGAAGGAAATTCTGCAGCACCTTCAAGTGGCACTAAAGGAAAAAGAGCAAGAGATTTTGTCCCTTAGAAAGCAACATGAGGCATGCAAGGAAAAGGAGGAAAAGCATGAAGCTGAGCAAACGAATCTTCAAGCAACAAAACTGACTGTGAAAGAAAGAGAAAAAAAGATAGAGGTTCTGGAGGAGGCTATCTCTAAGCTTCAACGGGAAAAGGAGGAGGCAGCAATGCAGACTAAAGGTATGCTGCAAAAACTAGAATATGCTGAATCTTCTCTAAAAGCTAGAGATCAAGAGATAGTGTCTTTGCAAGAGCATGTCCAGGAGCTTCGAGAGCAGAAGGAGTTAGAAGGCAAGCAGGCCAAGAGTCTAGAGCAGGACCTAGACAAAATGAGCCAAATATTGAAGGAGAACCACTTGGAGTTCCTCAAGCAGACAGAGCAAATTAACATGTTCCGGCTTCGTGGCGAAAGCACGGCAGTAGCACTAGCATCGTGCCAGAAGCAGGTGAATCTGCTTGAGGAAGTGGTGAGGAAGAGAGATGAAGACAATGAAACTCTTCTGCAAAAACTCCAGCACCAAGAAGAAGAACTGAAGACCTTGCAGAATTTGCAGCTTAGGCTAACCGAGCAGCATGAAGAGGTTAGACATCACCGAGAGCGAGAGAAGCTCCTGGACGATGCCTTGCGTGGGAGGGAACGAGAGACCAAGGCTCAAGGTGAGGAAATAAGAGCTCTTCAGGAAGATCTCCAGCATGTTCAGCAGACTCTGACAAAGAAGGATGAAGAGATCAAGTACCAGAGAGACAGAGTCAGGTATTTAGAGAAGACTCTGACAGGGAGAGAACAAGAGCTTAGGAGGCAGAGTGAACTGAAACAATTAACGTCAGCTTTGCGATGGAAAGATGGAGAGGACAGCCTGCAGAAACAAATCCAGAAACTCCAAAAATGGGAGGAAGAGGAAGCAGAGAAGAGGAGAGTTCTCCAGGAGAGAGAGCGTGCCTTGCAAAGACAGAAGGAGCTAACCCAGCAACTGGAAGATGAGCAGAAAGCAAAGGGGGAAGAATTGAAGCGGGTGACCGCTCTTTTGAAGCAGACTGAAAGTGAAGAAGCCAAATGGAAAGAGAAGGCACAAGCACTGACTCTTGCCCTTACCAAGAGTGAAAAGGCCAATGGGACTTTGAGGGAAGAAATAGCCATCCTGCAGAGTAAGGTTACAGAGAGGGACACGGACCGGTTTCATCATCAGGTAGGCAGCGTGATTGATCATCAGTCAACTAAAATGTCTCTAAAGGATTCTAATGATGCTTCCCATAAAGATATGGGAATATATATTCCCATAAATATATGACCTGCTTGGCCAAAGAAACTAGGATTGCAGCCAGCAGGCTTGCCTGTCTGTGTAGCTCTGGCCAGAGACCATTCACCTGCTGGAATGTTTTCTGCCCAGCCCAGAACTACTGAAAGAACTATGGAGCTTGCTGCTAAAATTAACTCAAGCCCAAAAGTGGGGGATGGGTAATCGGGTCTCTCCTATCTAGGCAGGCTTAGCCAACGTGTTGTGGTTAGGATTTGGCGTGGAAAGGAAAGGGCACAGTTGACCAGACTAATATACTAAACTTAGCGGAACGATGGCTGAACAGCAGCTACGCTGATGGTGCTTAGAAGATGCTTTCAGAGATTTAGATTTCTGAGGTCCAGCTTTTCCAGTGTATTGAAAATAATGGAATTGGTACCATTGCCTGATCAGGTTAAAGGCTTCATTGCGCATTCAGGATGTACTTGTGCCGCAGCCCAAAAAAACACGACGGCAAATTTGCCTCGGATTTCACCAACGTGATCTGGAGGAGGGCCCCTAGGAAGAGGGCATGTTGTTTTGGTCTGTGGACCAGGAGAAGAAGGGACTTAGCACTGTGCATTCCTGCGTCCGGTCACTCTCCCCGCCTTGTTGCTTCTGGCTCTTCTAACCTTTATGTGGCACCAGCGCACATAATCTCCTCTCTGAATACCCAGCAGGCTGTTGCAGAAGGGGAGCAGCTATCATGGCTCTCAGAGAAGAGACTCCTGTTGCAGCGGCTGGAACGTCTGCAGCAAGCAGTTGCAAGGCTGGAGCTTGAGAAGACTGAGCTGAAGCAACTCAGTGCTGAGCTCAAGAGGACTCTTGAGCAGGTAAAACAGGCTTTCACTGCCTCTGCAAAGCCTCACGGTCCTCTGGAACACAACACATTGCCACAGACAGCACTTTGGGGTCCTCTGCTTGTTTCCTTCCCTCTCCCGGTTCCCCCTGTGGACACACGCTTTTGTATTTTCTCTCTCTTCTGGCACCCCATTGCCTTCACAAATGCACATTCACTCTGGTACCACCCTTCTTGCCCCAGCGTCCCCATACACACACATTTGACCCTCTTGTGTCAGGAACTGTTTCCTCTTGGTCTTTCTCTTCCATAGTCTACTTTGAGTGCCTTTTGCCCCCAACACACTCTGGTGCAATGAACAGTCTGAGCAGAAACCTCCTTGCCGTGATGTCCAGAGGCCCTTTTGCTCCTTGTTTGGTGGCAGGTTTCTGTGACCCTTTCTCCTATCCAATGTGCAGGTGGAACGGGAACGGAGGAGACTGAAGAGAGATTGTCGAGGTCGGTCGTTGCGAGATGCAGGCGGATTTTCTCTCTCTGACCAGCTCCAGGTGCCTGCTCCTAGACAGGTGAGAACAGAATCTTACTTGGTGGGAGGAGGGTCTGGCCATACAGAGGAACGACGGCAAATCCCAGAGGCAGCAGCCCCCCGGTATAGACCTAACAGAAGTCAAGTATAGACCATGGCCCTGGCCAAACTGGAGACCAAAAAGAAATCCTTGTGTTTTCTTCACAGGAGGAGTCTCACAGGTGCTGCAGTTGTCGATTAGCTGAGTTGTGGAACCAGGTGAGGGGTAGGAAAGCTCTCCTCAAAAGCTGCTGTGGCTGTACTGATGGGCGCAACTTTGCCCGATGCTACAGCCCGAGTATTGCTTAGCTGTCAGGAAGGGAGTACACCAGGCAGTGGAAATGCCCAGTCAAACACATCTGTTGGCCGTGGCCAAACAACATCATTCACCCATTCAAACCCATTGCTTCTGCAAATGGAGGCACTGTTGCTCCTCTTGCCTCTCCTCTTGCCTCGCCTCCAGGGATGTAAGGCAGTGCCAGAGCTTCTAGCCTTCAGGCAATCGTTAGTCTCGTATTGCTGTTCTGTGCTAATCATGATCCCAATATCGGACCGAGTCAGAGACCTAAGCGCTGCATGGACATCTGTTTGGTCGGTGTAAGAATGTACATTCCAGCTGCTGAACCCTACTGCGTCCTTTGACAGTGGTATCAGCAGTAGCAGCAGTCACCACACTTCTCTTCCATGTCCTTTTATGGGTCTGGTACACCCTGGTCTCCCTGAGGATGTGAATCTTCACCGGTGTTCAGGGCAAAATGCATGTAAGATTTATGCGAGTAAAGTATATGATGCTTAGCTCTGGCAAGTGAGCCAAGAATGCTGCTGAAGCCATCGGGTTACAGCCTAAGGATGTTTTTACCTGGAAGTCTCGGTGTCTGAAGTTCTGTTGCTACGGATAACTAACTGAACCGCCTTCCCCTCGTGACTGTTGTGTCTGCCTGCCCCGTGGACCTACTTCAGCAGTTCAGCAGGAAAACGAAGGCGCTCTGCTCAAAGAATAGTCCTCAGCTGGCTAGTTAGGGCACTCCTCTGGGTCTGGGAAACAGCGGAACTGGAACTTGATCTCACGCTTCCTGGGAGATGCTCTTAGCAGCAGATGGCCGCTTCTCCCACTCGTACCTCTGGGTTACCTACCAAAGCGCGGGAGGGCTTTTCAGGCTTCCAAGCCAGCCTTCCCAAAGGTGCCCTTGTTATTTCAGAGAGAAGGTCAGACCTGACCCTCTCTTCAGTGGTGGCGTTCCCTAGCCTACGCATATTGTTTGCTGTGAAGTCCCTTTGCCGTCTTACTTTCCGTGCGCACGACTGGCTTCTAATTCAGCACCACGCATTCCCCTTCCGGAGCTGGCTGCCTGAGTTTCGCATCTAGTCTGCTCTAGATGCTTAGCAGGTTAGGGTCCCACTTTTTATCATCGCCTTTGGCTTTATGTTGACAGACCTTGGTATCGTAATTCAAACGTAGCAGGTTCCATAAGCCATAAAACTCCTTTGGGAATTGCTTCTGTTATTCGAGTTCACTCGCCAAGAAGGAATATTCTCATATTCCTAGCTTGAGGTTGGGGATTGCATTGCCATGTGGAACACAGCCCTTGGCAAAGCGCACGTCACTTTGAAAACAGAGGAAAACCTCTGACCTGAGCCGTTTTCCCCGAAACAGCAAAGCGCTGAGCACTGCTCCCAGTGCTGGCATCTCCTCCACTCCAAAGCAGGCAGAGGGGAAGGCGCCAGAGCTGCTGTGGCTGCGCTGCACTGCAAACCTAACAGGAGGTGAGAGCAGCTGGGTCTCTCGCGCCAAAAAGCCCAGCAGGCACAACCCTGCGTTGCCAGGAAATTATAATAGAGTTTGAGGACTTTCAAGGCCTCAGCAGTCCTTTAAGGCTCATTTCCCCCCCCCCCCCCCCCCGGGCTTTGTTCATCAAATTATGCTCTGCTCCTTTGTGAAATGCTCTAACGTTAGGAAAAATGAGCGTTTGCTCCCTTTTCACGTGCTAGCTGTCAAGTTTTCAAACTAGGTCATAACAGAATGGTTCCTCGCTACCTTGTGTAACCAGTAGTCCTCCTGCTGAGGAAAAAGCATGTGGAACTCAGGTGTCAGTAGCCCAAATCTCTTTTTTGGAAAAAAGAGGTGGGTTACTAAATCCTGTAGGGAACCTCTGTCTTTAGTATACGTGTAATGTGTCAGTGCTGTAGGTGTGAGTTGCCGTTGCCAGAAAGAAACTTGAATTGTTGATGATAATCTGAAGTTCAGTTTGGGGTGACTCTGGGAACCTGTTACTTCCCGTTCCACAAGGACCAAGTGTTTGCGAGGGCTGGAGTTAGAGGGCGCGTCTTCCCTGACAGCCGGTACCGTGGAGCTACGGATGGTCCTAACAGCGTGGGCCTGTCTGAGCTCGGCCTTTTGCCTCTTTCAGGTGTCCCTTCTGCAGACGCAGCTGGCACAAGACTGCTGTGCAAAGACCAGCCGGAAGCTGCCAGAGGTTTGCCAAGAGCTGGATTCCTCCTCAGCAGCTGTGGCCAGGGAGCCCAAAGCTGCTGTTCTGGAAGCAGAGACTCGGAAGCTGGGTCAGTCTCTGAACCGTCCTGTGCCCTAGAGGACCAGCTGCAGCATCGTGGGGTTCCGGTCTTGTGCCCTTCCCAGAAATGTATTATGTTTTGCTGTGGGAAATGGGGGTGCATTTGTTCTGCTTGCGTTTGGAAGCATCTCCGAGTGCAAGTGATTTTTTTTAATTTTTTTTTTTTAAATAAAAGAAACTTTGCAGGACTGTCCTTTCTCAGTAGCAAAAAGCAAGTGGTCGGTAAATACGTGGCTTAGGGAAAGACTATACTAGTTTTTGACCTGCACGAGTAAGCTATTACGAGCTGTTGTCTGATTTAACCTCTTGAGTTCACAGCCGTTCCCTGTGAGGAGAGAGGGAAAGGGAGGTGTTATCAAAATGAAGGGGTGGAGAGCACACGCCAGGGATTGAAGGTGGGGCAGGAGAGTGGGGTTTTTCCCTTCCTTTCATGCTTCAGCACAAAAAGCGCTGGCACTCTCCCGAGATGATCTGCTTTCCGCTTTGTGGCTGCGACAGCCAGCCCGAGGGACAGCTGTGACGTGCGGAAACAGGTTGTAAAGTAGGTATGCTTATTCAGCGCTGGGAAGCACGGGGGGGCGAGGGGGGGATCATCCCGCCAAAGTCGTGCGCGCCCACATGGTGGCTTGTCCTGGATTTATACGACAAAGTATTACATATACATAATGTTTCCCAATACGCCTATACATATGCATGACCTGTCCCCGCTTTGCATTAGAATTAGCCCCAAGAGGTCATTTCCATAAACCCCTCCTAACTGCGCTTGCGCAGTGCCTCCTGGTGGTGGTCGCGGGGGGTCGTGGGGATGAAGGCTGATGACTCTTCTTCGTCACTGCTAGCAACTCGTTGTTCTTGCGCAGACTCAGTTGCTCCTTGACTCTTGTCCCAACTGCAGGGTCGGTTTCAGCTGGTTTTCATGACAAGTTGCTGTTCTTATCAAGGAACTGTCCTTCGCTGAGAGATTACAAGACTCCTTACTTCAGTCCTTTTGTACAATAGTTAAACTTTTATAGTTACACTCTAAAGCCCCTTTTCAGTCCCCCCTTTTCTATACAGTTAGTAAATTCTTTTACTATATCTTATTTTAAGATAACGTTTCTTTATCTAACATCTTCTCAAAATATTTGTTAGATTCAAGTTTTCGTCAAAGTTGGTTCTTCTTCCATTCGCTGTAGGAATCCCCTGTGCTCTGGAAATGCCACCAAGCACACCGAATTATTACACACAGAGCCATAGACAGAATTACAGCTATAATTGTCATAATAAACAATTGTTTTAACCATGCCAAGTTTGGTAACCAAGATGTTAATTTTTCTATTAAGTCACTAAATCCCCAAGATGTGCTATCTTGGGCCACTTCATGCAAGATTTTGGTTTTTTCCCAAATTTGAGATAAATCTTTTTCAATCCTCTTGTCTTGGTTAACATAGGTACAGCAATGTTCACCAATAACCGTACACAAACCTCCTTCTTTAGCAAAAAGCAAATCCAGCCCTAGCCTGTTTTGAAGTGTTACTTGTTTTAAGGAAGAAATTTCTTTCTGTAGAGCCGTGAGTGCATCAGCTGTAGCATTATTAATAATTTCCATTGTAGCTGAAATGTTAACTAAGGCTTTTTCTAATTCACTAACTCCTAACCGTGGAAGAAACCACCTCGCAAAGCTATGAAACCTGGTTGGCCTCATTACGAAAGGGTTTAGTTTTCTCTTGATTGGATGGGTTACAGGTTTCATATAGGTTTGTAATAGGCCAAGCATGCGTAAACTGGTTAAGTCTTGTGCAATAGTAACGTTAGGAACTATAGTCCCTACAGCACATTGGCCCTTCCACCCTAAAGGCAATACCTTATATCCCCACTTTCCACAGATCCAGTACCATCCCTGACCTACAGGAGTTGGCCAGCCTTTGGGGATATTGCTGGCGTTTTTCCGAATCTGCTTGCTGTTCCACATATTTGCACCTCCATACTTGATGTAACTAGTGCAACTGGAGTAGGCCCCAATAAAACTCGAAATTCCACAATGTCTGTCTGTGCTCTTCCTTCCCGTATTCTGTGTGGTGTTTTCTAGGTAGCACCTCTGGACACAAGGTACTCCTTCAGTCTCGTTCCAGAGTAGGCTTAAATCTATCTGCCATTCGAGATTCCTTTTTGGTATCTCTGCGTGCTCGGGGAGGGATATATTGTTAAAGGCATTAGCTACCTCCGAAAAATTGGGGAAAATGGTAGCGACCACGGGGTGGCCATGTCTTGCGTTTGTGGGCAAGTGTGAGCAAATCCAGCAGTCAGACCAATTTATGGCGGTAGCAATTTTGTCATGTAGCTGCAAAAAGGTATTACTCTCCCATGCCCCCAGTCTTCCTATTAGGCTTACAATCAGCGTCGTGACAAGGTAAGCTTTCTTTGCTGTACTTGCGCGAGGTAAGGAGCACCTGGAAAGATCCTTCCCACTGTGGCTCCAAGGTTCTTTCTGCAAAAGACCTTCTATAGACATAATCTCCAGGTTAGATGTTATGTACAGGTCCATCTAAACATCTACTTTGAGTCCCGGCCACATGTTTCTCAATTTTGTTGAGTTGTTTGCTTAATACTACCATGTAAGAGGTTATAATTTCATCCCCAGCCTGTGTGGACATCCCTTTCTGTATTCCATAGGGTCGTCCATCTAAGATTTCAAAAGGGCTCAGTCCTTCTTTTGCTCTTGGCCTAGTTCCTATGCGCAAGAGAGCCAAAGGGAAAGACTGAGGCCAAGCTAAGTTATTCTCCTGTCCCAATTTCACAATCTGCTGTTTGATTAAGTGGTTCATTTTCTTCTGCTTGGCCACTCGACTGAGGGCGATATGGGGTGTGAAGCTGCCAATCTATACCCAAATGGCGGCTAATTTGTTGTACTACCTTTGAGATAAAATGTCGTCCTCTGTCAGAGGATACGGTTGCTGGAACCCCAAAATGTGGTATTATCTCTTGCATTAATATTCTAGTTACCTCCCAAGCCTTGGCTGTCCTGGTAGGGAATGCTTCTGGCCAACCTGAAAAAGTGTCAGTTAATACTAGCAAATACCTATATCCCCCTTATCTGGGGAGTTTCGAGAAATCTATCTGCCAATTTTGACCTGGAACATTTCCTTTGCTGATATTTCCAAATGTCACATGGTTAGCTACTTTTGGGTTGTTCTTTAAGCATGCTTCACATCTATTAACTACAGTCTTTAGAGTCCGATATAAATTTCTAGCTACAATTTGAGAGTTGTATAAGGCTTCAGTTCCCCAGTGAGTTTTGTTGTGCTCTGTTTTTATACGTTACCATAATATGCTAAAGAGAACTATTATTCTGTTCATTCAACAGTGCCCATCCTGATGGGCTGATTTCAGCTCCTAAGTTTTGATCCTTTTCATCATATTCAATTGTTTCAGGTAGTGGCAAAGATTTTTCAGGATTTATCCTTAATACCTCACCTTGTTCCGCAGCTCGCCTTGCCTCGTAATCAGCCAGTTTATTTCCCACCTCCCTGTCAGTGTTACCTTTCTGATGTCCTTTGCAGTGAGTAATTGCCACTGCTGATGGAAGCTGTACAGCATAAATTATATCAGCATGTTTTATACTTTTCCCTTGAGCAATCAAGAGTCCTCATTCCTT